>NC_088229.1:26102828-26262828 GCF_036934945.1 Oncorhynchus masou masou
ACAGAAGAGACAGACAGACAGACAGACATAAAGAGACAAAGACAGAAAGAGAGAGAGAGGTACAAATAGAGAGACAGACAGAAAAAGACAGAAAGAGAGGTACAGAGAGAGAAAGAGAGAGGTACAAAGAGAGAGAGAAAAAGAGAGGACAAAGAGAGAGAAAGAGAGAGATACAAAGAGAGACAGAAAGAGAGAGGTACAAAGAGAGAGGACAGACAGAGAGACATACAAGAGAGAGAGAAAGAGAGAGGTACAAAGAGAGAGAAAGAGAGAGGTACAAAGAGAGAGAAAGAGAGAGGTACAAAGAGAGAGAAAGAGAGAGATACAAAGAGAGAGAAAGAGAGAGGTACAAAGAGAGAGACAAAGAGAGAGAAAGAGAGAGGTACAAAGAGAGAGAAAGAGAGAGGTACAAAGAGAGAGAGAAAGAGAGAGGTACAAAGAGAGAGAAAGAGAGAGGTACAAAGAGAGAGGTACAAAGAGAGAGGTACTAAGAGAGAGAAAGAGAGAGATACAAAGAGAGAGGTACAAAGAGAGAGGAAGAGAGAGGTACAAGGAGAGAGGTACACAGAGAGAGGTACAAAGAGAGAGAAAGAGAGAGGTAAAAAGAGAGAGAAAGAGAGAGGTACAAAGAGAGAGCAAGAGAGAGACAAAGAGAGAGAGAGAGAGGTACAAAGAGAAAGGTACAAAGAGAGAGGTACAAAGAGAGAGGTACAAAGATTGAGGTACAAAGAGAAAGGTACAAAGAGAAAGGTACAAGGAGAGAGAAAGAGAGAGGTACAAGGAGAGAGAAAGAGAGAGGTACAAGGAGAGAGAAAGAAAGAGGTACAAAGAGAGAGGTACAAAGAGAGAAAGAGAGAGATACAAAGAGAGAGGTACAAAGAGAGAGGTACAAAGAGAGAGGTACAAAGAGAGAGGTACAAGGAGAGAGAAAGAGAGAGGTACAAAGAGAGAGGTACAAAGAGAGAGAAAGAGAGAGGTACAAAGAGAGAGGTACAAGGAGAGAGAAAGAGAGAGGTACAAAGAGAGAGAAAGAGAGAGGTACAAAGAGAGAGATACAAAGAGAGAGAGAGAAAAGAGAGAGACAGAAAGCGATGGCATCTAGAGGAGGGGAAGGGGGTTTCTCAGTAACATTGCCTAGGTGGGCTGTGGGGGCGGGCCCCTCGCTGCTGTTTTAACCACACACGCAGGTACCCCTTCAAAATGACTAATTATCTGTGGGTGACCTGCACAAAGGCGCTGGGTTCTTCCCCCTCTCCTGAGCAGCATCTGGCCTGTTGTGTTAACATCAGCACTTTTCTGCCCAGCAGACACTGGATATCCAGCCTACACACACATTCACACTCACAAACACACCAGAGTGCCCTCCTCACTATATGAATAGCACAGGACATGCAATTCCAGGAGACAATTAATTGAGAGGAAAGATGATAAAGAATGAAATGCTGGTTCATGTGTATGTTGTTCTTAATGAGGTCAGGGACATGTTACTGCTCACCTTGGATTTTCCCTGTTCGCATGGCTGATTCATTTCACACAACAGCCTCCACACACCGGCCAGGATACAGTCATGAGCATGATTACTCATCCTGGAACAGAGGAGGAACAGAGGGGAACAGAGAGGAACTGAGAGGAACAGGGAGGAACAGAGTGGAGCACAGAGAGGTTCAGAGAGGAACAGGGTGGAGCACAGAGAGGAACAGACAGAGAGGAACAGAGAGGAACAGGGAGGAACAGAGTGGAGCACAGAGAGGTTCAGAGAGGAACAGGTTGGAGCACAGAGAGGAACAGAGGGGAACAGAGAGGAACAGAGTGGAGCACAGACAGAGAGGAACAGGGTGGAGCACAGAGAGGAACAGGGAGGAACAGAGTGGAACAGGGAGGAACAGAGAGGAACAGGGAGGAACAGAGGAACAGGGTGGAGCACAGAGAGGAACAGGGTGGAGCACAGAGAGGAACAGGGTGGAGCACAGAGAGGAACAGAGAGGAACAGGGTGGAGCACAGAGAGGAACAGGGTGGAGCACAGAGAGGAACAGGGTGGAGAGGAACAGGGTGGAGCACAGAGAGGAACAGGGTAGAGCACAGAGAGGAACAGAGAGGAACAGGGTGGAGCACAGAGAGCAACAGAGAGGAACAGGGTGGAGCACAGAGAGGAACAGGGTGGAGCACAGAGAGGACCACAGAGTGGAGCACAGAGAGGAACAGAGAGGAACAGGGAGGAACAGAGAGGAACACAGAGTGGAGCACAGGACAGAGAGGACACAGAGTGGAGCACAGAGAGGAACAGAGAGTGGAGCACAGAGAGGAACAGAGAGGAACAGGGAGCACAGAGAGGAACAGAGAGGAACAGAGAGGAACAGAGAGGAACACAGAGTGGAGCAGAGAGGAACAGAGAGTGGAGACAGAAGAGGAGAGTGGAGCACAGAGAGAACAGAGGAACAGAGAGGAAGAGAGGAACAGAGTGGAGCACAGAGGAACAGAGAGGAACAGAATGGAGCACAGAGAGGAGCACAGAGAAGAGAGAGGAACAGGGACAGAGAGGAACAGAGTGGAAAAAGAGGAACAGAGAGAGAACAGAGAACAGAGAGGAACAGGGAGGCACAGAGAGAGAACAGAGAGAACAGGAGGAACAGAGAGGAACAGATACAGGGAGGAGCACAGAGAACAGGAACAGAGAGGAGCACAGAGAGGAACAGGGAGGAACACAGAGAGAGGAACAGAACAGAGAACAGAGAGGAACAGAGTGGAGCACAGAGAGGAACAGAGAGGAACAGAGAGAGAGGAACAGAATGGAGGAAGGTACAGAGAGGAACAGAGAGGAACAGAGAGGAAACAGAGAGAGGGGGGAGGAGAGGAACAGAGTAACAGCAAAGAGAGAGAAAGAGGAACAGAGAGGAACACAGAGGTGGAGCAGGAGAGAGAGAACAGAGTGGAGCACAGAGAGGAACAGGGGAACAGGAGGAACAGATTGAGGAACAGAGAGGAACAGAGAGGAACAGAGAGAACAGAGAGGGAGGAACAGAGTGGAACAGGAGAGGAACAGAGAGGAACAGAGAGAGAGGAACAGAGAGAGAGAGGAAAGTGAGAGGTGGAACAGGGAGGAACAGAGAGGAACAGAGCACAGAGAGAGAGAGGAACAGGGTGGAGAGAGAGGACAGAGAGAGAACAGAACAGAGAGGAACAAGAGAGAGAAAGAGAGAGGAACAGAGAGTGAGCACAGAGAGGAACAGGGAGGAACAGAGAGGAGCACAGAGAGGTACAGGAGAGGAACAGAGAGGGACAAAGAGAGAGGAACAGATTGGAACAGAGAGAACAGAAAGCACAGAGAGGAAACAGAGAGGAACAGGGAGGAGCATAGAGTAGGAGAGGAACAAAGAGAGATACAGAGAGGAAAGAGGAACAGAGGTACAGAGAGGAACAGAGAGGAACAGGGTAGCAAGAGAGGAACAAAGAGAGGAACAGAGGAACAGAGAGGAACAGGAGTGAGAGAGGGAGGAACAGAGAGGAAGAGAGAGGAACAGGGTGAGAGAACAGGGAGGAACAGGAGAGGAGCAAAGAGGAACAGGGGACAGGGAGGAACA
The DNA here is from genome assembly GCF_036934945.1 of Oncorhynchus masou masou. NCBI lineage: Eukaryota > Metazoa > Chordata > Actinopteri > Salmoniformes > Salmonidae > Oncorhynchus > Oncorhynchus masou. The sequence goes on from NC_088229.1 coordinate 26,106,408, forward strand.
GAGAGGAACAGAGAGAACAGAGAGGAACAGGGAGGAGAGAGGGAACAGAGAGGAACAGGAGCACAGAGAGGAACAGGGAGGAACAGAGTGGAGAGAGGTACAAGAGAGAGGAACAGGGGAACAGGAGGAACAGAGAGGAACAGAGAGGAACAGAGAGGAACAGGGAGGAGAGAGGGAGGAACAGGAGGAACAGAGAGAGGAGGAACAGAGAGGAACAGAAGGAACAGAGAGAACAGAGAGGAACAGGGAACAGAGAGGAACAGAGAGGAACAGGAACAGGGAGGAACAGAGAGGTACAAGGAACAGAGAGGAAAAGAGAGGAAAGAGTGGAGAGGAACAGAGTAGGAACACAGAGAGAAACAGAGAGGAACATGAGGGAACAGGAGAGAGAACAGGGCAGAGGGAACAAAGAGAGGAACAGGAAAGGCATAGAGAGGAACACAGAGGAACAGGAAAGGCATAGAGAGGAACACAGAGGAACAGGAAAGGCATAGAGAGGAACACAGAGGAACAGGAAAGGCATAGAGAAGCATGGAACAGGATCTAGAGAGGAGGGAACAGGAAAGGCATAGGGGTGAGGAACAGGAAAGGCATAGAGAGGAACAAGAGGAACAGCCAGAGAGGAACAGAGGAACAGGAAAGGCATAGGAGCACAGAGAGAGTTTTAACCACACACGCAGGTAGGAACACAGAGGAACAGGAAAGGCATAGAGAGGAATACAGAGGAACAGGAAAGGCTAGAGTCTGTGGGAACAGGAAAGGCAGAGAGGGAACACAGAGGAACAGGAAAGCAGCATCTGGAACACAGAGTGTTAACACAGAGGAGCAGGAAAGGCATAGAGAGGAACACAGAGGACACTGGAACAGGAAAGGCAGGACACACAGAGGAACAGGAAAGTCTATCTAGGATGACAGACAGGCACAGGAATCCAGAGACATCTATCTAGGTGTGATGAAGACACCGAGTCCTGGAATCTATCTAGGTGTGATGAAGACAGAGGAATCTATCAGGAGACAAGGAACCTGAGGAAATCTAGAGTGATGAAGACACCTGGTCCATGTGACTCTTAATCTATCTAGGTGTGATGAAGACACAGTCCTACTCTCATCTATCTAGGTGTGATGAAGACACCGGTCCTGACTCTCCCATCTATCTAGGTGTGATGAAGACACCGGTCCTGACTCTCCATCTATCTAGGTGTGACACCGGTCCTGGATCTATCTAGGTGTGATGAAGACACCGGTCCTGACTCTCCCATCTATCTAGGTGTGATGAAGACAGGAACTCCCATCTATCTAGGTGTGATGAAGACACCGGTCCTGACCTCCCATCTATCTAGGTGTGATGAAGACACCGGTCCTGACTCTCCCATCTATCTAGGTGTGATGAAGACACAGGTCCTGACTCTCCCATCTATCTAGGTGTGATGAAGACACCGGAACTGACTCTCCCATCTATCTAGGGAGTGATGAAGACACCGGTCCTGGAGCTCCCATCTAGGTGTGATGAAGACACCGGTCCTGACTCTCCCATCTAGGGTGGAAGCACAGAGTGATGAAGACACCGGTCCTGACTCTCCCATCTATCTAGGTGTGATGAAGACACCGGTCCTGACTCTCCCATCTATCTAGGTGATGAAGACACCGGAACCTAGGTGTGATGAAGACACCGGTCCTGACTCTCCCATCTATCTAGGTGTGATGAAGACACCGGTGACTCTCCCATCTATCTAGGTGTGATGAAGACACCGGTCCTGACTCTCCCATCTATCTAGGTGTGATGAAGACAGGAACCTGAGGGTGTGATGAAGACACCGGTCCTGAGAGCTATCAGGTGATGGACACCGGTCCTGACTCTCCCATCTATCTAGGTGTGATGAAGACACCGGTCCTGACTCTCCCATCATCTAGGTGTGATGAAGACACCGGACCACAGATGAAGACATCTATCTAGGTGTGATGAAGACACCGGGTCCTGACTCTCCCATCTATCTAGGTGTGATGAAGACAGGTCCTGACATCTATCTAGGTGTGATGAAGACACCGGAACAGAGTGGATGACAGAGAGGTCCTGACTCTCCCGTCTATCTAGGTGTGGAAGCACAGAGGTGGATGAAGACACCGGTCCTGGACATCTATCAGAGAGGAACAGGGTGTGATGAAGACAGGGAATCAGGGTGGAGAAGAGAGGAACAGGGTGGATGAAGACACAGAGACTCTCCCATCTATCTAGGTGTGATGAAGACAGGTCCTGACTAGGGTGGAGCACAGAGAGGAATCTCCCAGGTGTGATGAAGACACCGGTCCTGACTCTCCCATCTATCAGGTGTGAAGACACCGGTCCTGACTCTCCCATCTATCTAGGTGTGATGAGAGACAGGGTCCTGAGCATCTATCTAGGTGTGATGGACACAGAGACTCTCCCATCATCTAGGTGTGATGAAGGGTCCTGACTCTCCCATCTATCTAGGTGTGATGAAGACACCGGTCCTGACTCAGAGGGGAATCTAGGGATGAAGACACCGGTCCTGACTCTCCCATCTATCTAGGTGTGATGAAGACACCGGTCCTGACTCTCCCATCTATCTAGGTGTGATGAAGACACCGGTCCTGACTCTCCCGTCTATCTAGGTGTGATGAAGACACCGGTCCTGACTCTCCCATCTATCTAGGTGTGATGAAGACACCGGTCCTGACCCTCCCATCTATCTAGGTGTGATGAAGACACCGGTCCTGACTCTCCCATCTATCTAGGTGTGATGAAGACACCGGTCCTGACTCTCCCATCTATCTATCTATCTAGGTGTGATGAAGACACCGGTCCTGACTCTCCCATCTATCTAGGTGATGATGAATCTATCTAGACACCGGTCCTGACTCCCCATGGTGTGATGAAGACACCGGTCCTGACCTCCCATCTATCTAGGTGTGATGAAGACACCGGTCCTGGTGTGATGAAGACACCGGTCCTGACTCTCCCATCTATCTAGGTGTGATGAAGACACCGGTCCTGACTCTCCCATCTATCTAGGTGTGATGAAGACACCGGTCCTGACTCTCCCATCTATCTAGGTGTGATGAAGACACCGGTCCTGACCCTCCCATCTATCTAGGTGTGATGAAGACACCGGTCCTGACTCTCCCATCTATCTAGGTGTGATGAAGACACCGGTCCTGACTCTCCCATCTATCTAGGTGTGATGAAGACACCGGTCCTGACTCTCCCATCTCTATCCTGGTGCTGGCTGGTCCTGTCTGGTGCCAGTGAGTGACATGGCGTTGAGTTGGTGTCACGCTAGCATCATGGTGTCATTGGCATGTTGTAAACAGGCACATAAATAAAGCAGGGTGGTGGCTGCAAGGAGAACAGGGCATCTTGGTGGTTGGTGGCCGTTGTGTCGCAGGCAGACTAATCGTGGCGTTTAAAGTTTAATGTGGGCCTACCACAGAGATGTGTCAGGAGCAGGGTTAGACTGCTGGTGTCCATGGCCTTCACTCATTAATGATGAATGGGCAGGGTAGGGGGCTGGGGTGGGATCCCATGTCCTGCCCAGTTTAGTGTTGTGATTTAACAGACAAGAGTGGTTGAGGTCAAAATGACGGGATGGGTTCTTGTAACAGAGGCAAGGGACATTTTGGATGTAGAGTGAGTCAAGATAGGAGTTTTCAGGTCAGATCACTGAATAAGGCTGTAAATACAGCTGCAAGCAACTAAATAAACAATGCAGCGTAAGATGTGGAGACCAGTGTTAATTGAGTGGGTCGGGGTTGGCCTTTATGGCCAGGCTATGCGTAGGTTGGAGGCTGGGCCAGAAAGTCTGGGTGAAGGGCTCCTGGGGTCTGTACATACAGTACAGTGTGTGTTAGACCTCAGCCCACTCTCTGACTGATCTTTGTAGCCGACGTTGAGTAGGACTTTCAAACGTGTTAACCCTCTCAAGGCTGCTGGCTCAGAGGGCATACCAAGCCGTGTCCTCTGTGCACACCAAGCCGTGTCCTCGTTGCATACCAAGCCGTGTCCTCGGTGCATACCAAGCCGTGTCCTCGGTGCATACCAAGCCGTGTCCTCGGTGCATACCAAGCCGTGTCCTCGGTGCATACCAAGCCGTGTCCTCGGTGCATACCAAGCCGTGTCCTCGTTGCATACCAAGCCGTGTCCTCGGTGCATACCAAGCCGTGTCCTCGGTGCATACCAAGCCGTGTCCTCGGTGCATACCAAGCCGTGACCTCGGTGCATACCCGTGCCGTGTCCTCGGTGCATACCAAGCCGTGTCCTCGTTGCATACCAAGCCGTGTCCTCTGTGCATACCAAGCCGTGTCCTCGGTGCATACCAAGCCGTGTCCTCGTTGCATACCAAGCCGTGTCCTCGGTGCATACCAAGCCGTGTCCTCGGTGCATACCAAGCCGTGACCTCGGTGCATACGCAGGCCAGCAGACTGTCTTCACAGACATCCAACCTCTCCCTGTCCCAGTCTGTAATCTCCACTTGCTTCAAGGTAACTGAACTAAATTAATATTGCCCCATAGCACACAGCTCTTCCATCGTGAAGTGCTTTGAGAGGCTAGTCAAGGACCATATCACCTCCAACTTCCCCGATAGCTTAGACCTACTACAATTTGCATACCGCCCGAACAAATCAATCGCACCGCACAGCACCTTATCCCACCTTGACAAGAGGAATAGCTACTGTATGTGAGAATGGTGTTCATCAACTATCTCTCTGCTTTCAACACCATAGTTCTCTCCAAGCTTGTCACTAAGCTCAGGGCCCTGGGTATGAAGTCCTCCCTGTGTAACTGGGTCCTGGACTTCCTGACGGGCCGACCCCAGGTGGTGAGGGTAGGCAACATCACCTCCTCTATGCTGACCCTCAACACAGCCCCTTCCTGTACTCCCTGTTCACCCATGACTGCGTGGCTACACACGACTCAGTCATCAAGTTTGCTGACGACAGGAAACTGGGAGTCCTGATGAACAACGACGAGACAGCCGACAGCAGATCTTATAGGTCCCCCAACTTTTCTGTTGGAAAATCATCAACAAATCAGCTCAAAGTGATTTTAACTGAGGAAACCTGTTGCCAAGTATTCCCACGCATAAATAGAGGCACATTTAGTCGTATCATAATACAATTGTGATTTTAAATAAATCAGTTTTTGTCAAAACTATACTACATCTGTTTGGGATTCTTACGGTCAATTTGAAGTGTACAAATGATCTATTACTATGTTCCGGCCCCCAACCATCCTCTCAAGGAAAAATCGTCCCACGGCTGGATGTAATTGGGGACCCCTGGCCTACAGGGAACAGGTTAGAGCCCTGGCGGAGTGGGCCAGGAACATGACCTCTTCCTCAATGTCAAAAAACAAAGGAGCTGATGGTGGACCTTGGAGCCAGAAGAGGGAGCACGCCCCCATCCACATCGACGGGGCCACAGTGGAGAGGGTCAAAGCTTGGCGTGCACATCACTGAGGACCTGAAATGGGAGGTGCCACCACAGGCGGCTGAAGAAATTCCATAGAGCCTCCAGGACCCTGACACACTTCTACAAAAGCAGCATTGAGAGCATTCTGTCGAGCTGCATCACCGCATGACTCTCCAGAGGGTGGTGCGGTCAACCCAACGCGTCACGGGAACATGCTGCCGGCCCTCCAGGACATTTAGGTAACTCGGTGTCAAAGGAAGGCCAAAAAGATCATCAAGGACTTCAGCCACCCGAGCCACGGTCTGTTCACTCTCGCCACCTTCTAGCAAACGGAAACGGTATAGCTCGCCATCAGACATCACTAATGGGCTGCCTGCCCGGTACTCAGCCCTGTACCTTGGGACTAATGCCCCATGTATATAGAGTCATTGAATGCTGGCCACCTCATATTCTGTTTATTTACTGTTGATTACTCACTGTATATGTACAGTATATACTGTATTCTCAACATGGCCCATCGTAATATACCTACTACTGTACATACCATTTTCATTCCAATGATATACTGTCTATACACTCCACATATTTATATTCTGTATTCTGACACATGCTCCCTCTAATATATCTACTCAGGATTGTTAATTGGTCCCATTCTGTCATTTCATGATTTTTGGTTATATAAATATATTTTTTTATTATTTTGTGTTTGTATTGTATCTACTGCACTGTTGGAGCTAGTAACATAAGCATTTACCTGCACCTGCTATAACACCTGCAAATCTCTATCCACAACCAATCAACTTTGATTTGATTTGATTTGACTGGGTGCCCATGGGAAGAGGCACAAGGCTGGGAGGAAGCACAGGGCCCAAATGAGACGTGTCAGGGAACAAATTGAAAATGCCAATTTCACTTACTCCTCGGCATCGTTCTTCACGCCTAAATTCTGCCACTTATTTCATGTGTAAATGAATGGCCTCCTCACAGTCATTTAGATTTATCCAGATTTCCATCCTCCTTTCGCTCCCATTCCCCCTCCCCTCAGCTCAAAATATACCTCTATATGCCCTGGATGTGCAGTATTGGTATTGGAAACCTGATGGGTGTGTTTGTGTGTCTGTTCATATTTATGAAGAAGTTTGTTTTTGAGGGGGTTTCTGGGTGCAAGTGTTGTGATTGGGTGAAGAGTGAGGTTCTCTCCTCTTTCTCTTACTCCCCTTCTTTCATACCAATCTGACTCTGTCTCACACATAGTGATGTGAATACTGACACTGAATGTTCAGGCTCCGTAAGGCCTGTAGATACTGATCAATGTTTGTTTCTCTTTCTCTCCCTCTTTCCAGTATGACTATGAGGGTAATGAAATCAGTGACCTGCCTGTGGATCTCTCTGTGGTGTGGAATGGCAACCAAGTCATCGACAACCCCTTCAACATACAAGGTAAAACTCCTCCCCCCCCTTCCCTCCCCTCCTCTCTCCCCTCGTCTCCCCTCTACTCTCCTCTCCTCTCCTCCCCCTCTCTCCCCTCCTCCCCTCCCCTCGCTCCCCTCCCTTCTCCCCTCTCTCCCCTCTCTCCCTCTCTCCTCCCCTCTTCTCTCTCCCCTTCCTCTCTCACTTCTCCTCTCCTTTTCCTCTCTCACCTCCTTCCTTCCTCCCCTCCTCTCCCCCTCTCCCCTCCCCCTCCTCCTCCCCTCTTCTCTCCCTTCTCCCCTCTTCTCCTCTCCCCTCTTCTCCTCTCTCCCCTCCTCACCTCCCCTCTCTCCTCTCCTCTCTCCCCTCTTCTCCTCTCCCCCTTCCTCCCCCTCTCCCTCTCTCTCTCCCCTCCCTCCTCCTCTCCGCTCTTCTCCTCTCTCTCCCCTCTCTCTCCTCTCTCCTCTCCTCTCCCCCTCCTCTCCCTCTCTCCCCTCCTCCTCTCCCTCCCCTCTCCCCTCCTCTCTCTCCCCTCCTCTCCTCTCTCCGCTCTTCTCCCCTCCTCTCTCTCCCTCGTCTCCCCTCCTCTCCCTTCTCCCCTCCTCTCCTCTCTCCCCTCCTCTCTCCCCTCCTCTCCTCTCTCCGCTCTTCTCCCCTCCTCTCCTCTCTCCCCTCGTCGCTACACTCTTTTAAATCCCTAAGATCCCATTGGAGGAGCCCCTTCCTCTCCAGCAGCACGTCTTTGAAAGGGAAGTGTTTTTACGCATGGCTACGCCTCTTGCTAGGCCCCGCTGGGTTCAATAATGCTTATCTCTCCCAGCGCTGTTTGCAGTAACTCCTCCAAAACAACATGCTGCAGATGAATAGAGTGGTGATAAATAAATAAAGAGAGGGATGGATGGAATTTGAGGAAGAGAACACGATTTGGGCCTTTGTTCCTCTGTGATCTGGCTGGTCTGGGGTCAGATCCTACTATTGCTGCTTAGGAGGCTCATCCTGCTGGATGGAGAGCCAGGTCTCAGTCATCACTAGGGGAAGGATAGTTGAGTAGCACTGCGTTTAAGATAAACATCCTAACACATTTTTTATTGTATTTTTTATTTCACCTCTTATTTAACCAGGTGGCCAGTTGAGAACAAGTTCTCATTTACAACTGCGACCTGGCCAAGATAAAGCATAGCAGTGTAAACAGACAACAACACAGAGTTACACATGGAATAAACAAACATACAGTCAATGATACAGTAGAAAAGTCTATATACCACATGTGCAAATGAGGTAAGATAAGGGGGGGGGCAATAAATTGGCCAAAGTGGCGAAATTATTACAGTATGGCAAATGAAACACTGGGGTGATAGATGTGCAGAAGATGAGTGTGCAAGTAGAGATACTGGGATGCAAAGGAGCAAAATAAATATGGTGATGAGGTAGTTGGATGGGCTATTTACAGATTGGCTTTGTACAGGTGCTTTGTACAGGAGCTGAGATAAGGCAGGGCTTTACCTAGCAACGACTTATAGATGACCTGAAGCCAGTGTGTTTGGTGACGAATATGTAGCGAGGACCAACCAACCAGAGCATACAGGTCGCAGTGTTGGGTAGTATATGTGGCTTTGGTGACAAAACGGATGGCACTGTGATAGACTGCATCCAATTTGCTGAGTAGAGTTTTGGAGGCTATTTTGTAAATGACATCGCTGAAGTCGAGGATTGGTAGGATGGTCAGTTTTACAAGGGTACGTTTGGCAGCATGAGTGAAGGATGCTTTGCTGTGAAATAGGAAGCCAATTCTAGATTTAATTTTGGATAGGAGATGCTTAATGTGAGTCTGGAAGGAGAGTTTACAGTCTAACTAGACACCTAGGTTTTTGTAGTTGTCCACATATTGTAAGTCAGAGCCGTCCAGAGTAGTGATGTTGGTCAGATGGGTAGGTGCGGGTAGCGATCGGTTGAAGAGCATGCATTTAGTTTTGCTTGCATTTAAGAGCAGTTGGAGGCCACGGAAGGAGAGTTGTATGGCATTGAAGCTTGTCTGGAGGGTTGTTAACACAGTGTCCAAAGAAGGGCCAGAAGTTGTCAGAATGGTGTCACATGGTTATCTTTTACCCATGAGCTATGGATCCATCCTCTGTTTCCCCAACATGTGGAGGAGCTGGGTGTCTCCAGATGATTTCCTTTCTATTTGGAGTAGATAGAAGTAATATCACGATGTCTCCCGCATCCTCACACCGTATTTTAGACACCCCCATTCTGGTCATTGGATCAAGGTTATTTGATCTAAACACATGCTTTATGTCGAATTGCGTTTATCGCTTGGCCTCATTTGTTAATTGGCATTTGCGAACTCACTCTGCATATTGCTGCTTGAGCGTGACCTGATGTGTTGTTGTGGGGGCTGGGCCTGTATAAGGCTGAAGTGTCTGTCTGGCTGCTCTGAAAGCCTTTCCATGAAAGGATTGTGGATTAAATGGACCCCTCTCTCTCAGTAATATAAGATAAGTAGAGGTTTTAACATGAGCTCAGTGGCGCATCGTGTCCTTTAGCATCACCTTGGATGCTGAGCCATCTTTATTCTCCTGCCTATGGATTGTCACAAAATCTGTAATGACACACCCATTTCCTGATGTTGGAATACAGTCTCTCCCATAGTAGCATTTTTTAAATCTGGAACAGAAATGAAGAATCTAAACTTTCATAGTACCTGCTGTGCAGAGGCCAGTTACATTGTACTCTGCCCAAACTTCCACGCTTAATTTGACACGTTGAAACATCCCCAAACTAAATTTCAAACCAGCCCTGCTTTATTCAAGCCCAACAAAGACCTCCCCTTTCCTTTCCTCACCCTTCCCTGTGTTTTTCTCTATTTGCCTCTGCCCCTCCCTCCGTGAATCATGGTGAATTATCCATCTCTGCCCGACTGCCCGAGAAAGCCCACTTTTGCCTTGGTGTAAAGTGGAAATCTTAATGTAATTAAATCATTAATTTGGTTCAGTTTAATTAGCACCGCGCTACTTTTAAGCTTAGCCGTGGCAAATCCGATTAACAGGCAGGTCCTCGGCGGGTGGATGGATACGCCGTCTCCTTTGAAGTCCAGCGGCTGTCTGTGGAGCGCCGCGCCGTGATGTTCTCTTTTCAACATCTTTCTTTTGTTTTCTATCTCTCTCTCCCGCTCATTTTCTCTATTTATCTATTTCTCTCTCCCCTCTCTCTCCTTCTTTCTCTTTCTCCTCTCTCTCAATTCTTACTGCTAATTGCTAATTCTTTTAAAAGCATAACTCTGAGCATTCATGCCTCCCCCCCCCAAAAAAAAACACAACAACAAGGGAATTAGGTGTTTTCATGTCTTATTTTAATGCTTGTTTCTCATACCACAGCATGAAGGTGAAATGCAAGGTGTTGAAACTTAGTCTCAAACAACAACAATTATATTCACCTCTATCTCTCCTCTCTCTCTCTCTGTTCTCACTGTGTTTCAGCCCACCTGTATAAGTGTTATGCGCTGCGGGACAGCTGTGGGATGTGTCTGAAGGCTGACCCCAGGTTCGAGTGTGGCTGGTGTGTTCAGGAGAAGAAGTGTTCTCTGAGACAGGAGTGTGCGCCGCTGGAGAGTAGCTGGATGCACGCCACCGCCGGCAACAGCCGCTGTACACACCCAAAGATCACCAAGGTGAGACAGGCTCTAGGTGTGTGTGGGTGTGCAGTAGGATCCAGTTCAAATCCAATTTGATTTGTCACATGCGCCGAATACAACAAGTGTGAACCTTACCGGGAAATGCTTACGTACAAGCCCTTAACCAACAGTGCAGTTCAAGAAAATATTTACTTGACCTTCCGAGTGGCGCAGCTGTCTAAAGCACTGAATCGCAGTGCTAGAGGCGTCACTGCAGACCTGGTTCCGATCCCGGGCTGTATCACAACAGGAGTCCCATAGGACGGCGCACAATTGGCCCCGTGTCGTCTGGGATAGGGGAGGGTTTTGCCGGGGGGCTTTACTTGGCTCATTGCGCTCTAGTGACTCCTTGTGGTGGGCCGTGCACCTCTAGGCTGACCTTGGTCGTCAGTTGAACGGTGTTTCCTCCGACATGTTGCTGCAGCTGGCTTCGGGGTTAAGTGGGCAAGTGTTAAGAGGCGTGGTTTGGCGGGTCATGCTTTTTTAGGACGGATGACTCAACCTTTGCCTTTCCCGAGCCCGTTGGGGATTTGCAGTGATGAGACAAGATTGAAATTGGGGGGGAAAGGGGGTAAAATATAACAAAACATATATTCTAAAAGTAAAAAATACTATCAAAAGTAACACAATAAAATAACAATAACCTGGCTATATACAGGGAGTACCGGTACCAAGTCAATGTGTTGGGGTACAGGTTAGTCGAGTTAATTAGGTAGGGGTAAAGTTACTATTCATAGATAATAAACAGTGAGTTGCAGCATTGTAAAAACAAAGGGGGGTGACAATGTAAATAGTCCAGGTGGCCATTTGATTAAATATTAAGTAGTCTTATGGTTTGGGGTTAGCCGCTGTTAAGGGGCCTTCTGGATCTAGACTTGGCGCTCCGGTACCGCTTGCCTTGTGGTACCAAAGAGAACAGTCTATGACTGGGGGGACTGGAGTCTTTGACCATGTTTTGGCCTTCCTCTGACACTGCCTAGTATATATGTCCTGGATGGCAGGAAGCTTAGTCCCCGTGATGTATTGGGCTGTACGCACTACCCTCTGTAGCACCTTACTGTTGGTCAGGATGCTCTCGATGGTGCAGCTGTTGAACTTTTTGAATATCTGTGGACCCATACCAAATATTTTCAGTCTCCTGAGGGGTGAATAGGTGTTGTCATGCCCTCTTCATGACTGTCTTGGTGTGTTTGAACCATAATAGTTTGTTGGTGATGTAGACACCAAGGAACTTGAAGCTCTCGACCTGCTCCATTACAGCCCCATCGATGTGAATGGGGGTGTGTTTGGCCCTCCTTTTCCTGTAGTCCACGATCAGCTCCTTTGTCTTGCTCACGTTGAAGGATAGGTTGTTGTCCTGGCACCACACGGCCAGGTCTCTGACCTCCTCCCTATTGGCTGTCTCAACTTTGTCGGTGATCAGGCCAAACACTGTTGTGTTGTCAGCAAACTTGATGATGTTGTTGGAGTCGTGCTTGGCCACGCAGTCACGGGTGAACAGGGAGTACAGGAGGGGACTACACACGCACCTGTGAGGGGCCCCCGTGTTGAGGATCAGCATGCAGATGTGTTGCTACATACCCTTACCACCTGGGGATGGCCCATCAGGGAAGTCCAGGATCCAGTTGCAGAGGGAGGTGTTCAGTCCCAGGGTCCTTAGCTTAGTGATGAGCTTTGTGGTCGCTATGGTGTTGGACGCTCAGCTGTAGTCAATGAACAGCATTCTCACATAGGTGTTCCTTTGCCCAGGTGGGAAAGGGACATGTGGAGTGCGATTGAGATTGCGTCATCTGTGGATCTATTAGGGCAGTATGCTTCTTGGCTATGGATGTGGATGTACGGTGGTCATCTGTTGATCTGTGCCTCAGTAAAGATCTGATGCTGGCTGTGTACCAGACTACTGTTCTCTCTCTCTCTGTCTCTTGCTGTTTCTCTCTCTGTCGCTGTCTCTCTCTGTCTTTGTCTCTCTCTCTCTCTCTTTGTCTCTCTCTGTCTCTCTCTCTCTCTCTGTCTCTTGCTGTTTCTCTCTCTGTCTCTTGCTGTTTCTCTCTCTGTCGCTGTCTCTCTCTGTCTTTGTCTCTCTCTTTGTCTCTCTCTGTCTCTCTCGCTGTCTCTCTCTCTGTCTCCGTCCCTCCCTCTCTCTCTCTGTCACTCTCTGTCTCTATCTCCATCATTCTCTGCTCTAGTGCTAAACCTCACAATGCGTTTATAGCTGATTACATCCCTACCACCTACACACAGCAACAAGCCCAGCCACACTCCACCTACTCCTGATTTAACCTCGCCCCATTCAAGAACAAATCCAACTCATTCCTCTATTATTGCTATTTGCAGTATATTTGCTGCACCTGACACCTTGCTTGGGGGCAAATGCAGAGTGTTGTGTTAGTGTGTGTGTCTGCGTCCTTTAATCTACTCTGGAGAGGCAGCTAGTGTTTCAACACATTATAAATCCCAGATATTGGATAATTGGCACTGGCACAGGAACTAATCCCTCCACGATGCCTGCCTCTGTCTCTGTCTCTCTCTCTCTCTCTCTCTCTCTCTCTCTCTCTCTCTCTCTCTCTCTCTCTCTCTCTCTCTCTCTCTCTCTCTCTCTCTCTCTCTCACTCTCTCTCTCTCTCTCTCTCTCTCTCTCTCACTCTCACTCTCTCTCTCTCTCTCTCTCTCTCTCTCACTCTCACTCTCACTCTCACTCTCACTCACTCTCAGACAGAGCCCACAAGACAGAAGTAGAGGAAGGAAGGAGAGGAAGAGGAGGGAGGGGAAGGTGCCGACTGAAAGGAAATTCCGCAGTAAAGAGAATGAATGCATGAAAATGCTTGATAGGTCGTTGCGTCATTCGGTAGTGATCTCTCGGTCTCTCTGAAATGGCACCCTATGGTCATGAAAGCAGCCCACCTTACAGGCTGAAAGGCAGCTGCTCTGTGAGAGCAGAGGACATTGACTCCATGTTACATCAACCTACACTCATGAGAAATAACATGTTCCTCTTTAACAACTCTCTTTCCCTTTTTCAAATGTTCTCATTCTCTTGTCTTCATCTTTTTTACATTGTCTTTCTCTCGTCTCTCTCTCTCTCTTTATTCATATGATGGGGACTGTGTGCCTCTTTATATTAGCAGGTGGATTAGCTGGTAATTTCATTTGGAATATTAGAGTATTTAACCAGGATTTCCCAGCTCTTGCGCTAGGAGCCCCAGAGTGGTGCAAGTAATTGAATTATCTTTCTCTTCCTCCTCATTGTCTGTCAATAAGGAGCAACTCATGAATTTTGACTGACGTCTCGACTGCTAGTCGGTACTCAGAGGGCCCAAACATTCTCCCCTCCCTTCCCAATCCATCACAAAGGGTCTGAATAGCTCTTGCGCCTCTCTTTTCCTCCTCTCACTCTGGAGGAACGGGGAAGACAAAGCGTCGGAATGAGGCTTCGTCTGATAAGGGGGAGGGGGACAGGAGTCCCCCCTCAGCTAGTGTCTCTCCCCCCATAATGACCAACCCTCCCTCCCTCAGCCTAGGCTGGTGCTCTGTTCCTGTGTGTGCGTGTTTGTGTGTGTTGTCTCAGATAAATATTATATCAGAGTGAATGCACTTAGCTGAGAGTGAGTGGGTAGGAGGGATGTTCCTGTCGTACTTATTGTCTTTCTATCCCCCGACCCCCTTGTTAGAGAGCACCCTGGATTTGCTTTGACACTTCAGCACGTAAAATATACATCTGTTGTTCTGCCGTGCGTGTGCAAAGGGATTCGTGTTTTATTCAGAGGAAGAGGGGGGTGTGATTAGAGAGAGAGAAGGGGATTGAGAGGGGTGTATGAAAGTGAAGAGCTATAGGAGTGGTGGAGTGGAGCTCAGCACATTGAGGATTCTTCAGAGTAATCTAGCTCCTGTATGTTCCTACTGTGGCAAAAATCCATCTCCAACTGTCATGTCCGTGTTTCAAGCCAAGTGGAGCAATGAGGTATTCTGCTGTATAAATGGACTCTTATTTGTCCCTTACGCGCTCGCTCTTTCTCTCTCTTTCTCTCTCTCTCGCTCTCTCTCTCCTTGCGTCAGGGTGTGTGTGTGTGTGTGTGTGTGTGTATGTGTGTGTGTGTGTGGGGGGGGGTCATGTGAAACGGCCCCTCTGAAACCAATTAAAACACCCTACTTCACTGTTTTAACTTCGGAGTTCAGAGGCCAGGGTTCAGTGTCCAGAGGCCAGTGTTTTCATCGTGACAGGTCCTAGAGGTTCCCAGGGGTCAGACTGAGAACTCATAAGATGAGCAAACAAACTAGAAAGGCTATAGAGCACAGACGCCTCTGAAGATCACAGACAATGTGTGTGTCAGACCCGAGGAGGTCTGTTTACAATGCTTTCTGAGGGAGATTGGAGCCTGTAAGATAAAAATCAGGACCCAAATAGAGGACATCTGCCCCACCATTCACACTGTTGTAGTTGTTATTATGGGTATAGGAGTGGCCCCTCAGCTTCACCCCCCTCATTACAACCCCCTCACTGCTCCCTGACCAAAACTACCCTACACAATTTGGCAGTGTCATGGTAGGTTCATACTGTGTTTGACAGCTATGCAATACATTGTATTTCTCTAAATGATGTTGCCTATGTGTTGAGTGCTTCCAGAAACATGGTCTCCTACCATTGGCTGTCAGCATAACTGTCTTCCTTCCCCAGCCTCTCTTTGAGTACATTAACAACCCAATTTACAGCCTGCCTCAGCCCATGTGGGCATGTGTCCCTAGTTCCCAGTCCAACCACACTGGCGTCACCCTGCTGTAGCCCTGCTCCACACTGGTTTGACGGCCTACAGCACAGACCTCTAGCAACCACCATTCTGCCACACTCGGCTTTTACAGCATCGCTGCCTTGTCATTATGTGGTAGAGGCATAGCGCTGGGGCTGAGTGAGGTTAGGCTGCCTGTGAAAGCCTAGCCGCTGGGGATTGCTACTGGGGCCACACCAGAACCCAGGGGTGGCCAGCCAATGAAACGCAATAATGCCTCAGGACACGCCAGGGCACCGTTTCCCTGACACGCTCTGCCCAGCCAACCAGGTTGTGGAACAAGCAGCCAGTGAGATTACCCATAATTACCTCGTGATGGTTGTTAGAAGCCGCCTCCCGGATGCTGCCGCCTCACATCAGTCATCATATTTGTTTTGTCATGCCACACCTGTCCTCGTTACGGGGAGTAATTTGGCTAAATAAATCACATTATGAAGCTGCCGTGTGACACGCTGCTACAGAATGGCGATGCGGGAGCCGGTGTAATAACTTTCAATTAGGTGGGGAAGAGGCCTTTCGCTGTGCGCCACGCAAGGTTTTTCTGTTTTTCAAAGCGGCTAGGTGATTTTTCTTCATTAAAACACGGCTTGCTGGAATATGGTGTGTGGGTGAACGCGAGAGAAAGAGTAGCCAAGACAAACATATTTTCACTATATCACTAATATCATCAAAATCAATATATCATAGCACATTTTTGGGCTCATTCAGTAGATTAACTGATAAATTAGAATCCTGTGTAAAAATTAATGTTAAAGTACCATTTAAAACATTTTTTTTTTAATTATACTGCTGCTGCTTCCTGTTGTCATGGCTTTTTGATTGATGGCCGAGTCTCAAAACACCAGTTCTATATATTCATAATATTCATAATCAATATACTCTAATAAGTTGACATTTTGAAGAAACGTTACTCCCTACGCACGTGTTACACTTGTGTTCAGATTACTTGTATTTGCCAAATAAGTACCTTATAAATTGCACACCTATATTTACCAAGCGGTCACTCAAGACTGGAATTGATTGTAATCAATTGCGCATGCAAATGAAGCACTCACGTTGATATTGTATTGAAATCAATGCAACTGGGATACTACAGCAGTAACCACTGCCACTGCACCACCTGAGAGGCCGGAGTAGATCATTTCAACAAATCCCCAAATCGGTTTCTAAATAGCGACAATGGCTTTCATTTGAATGATAACTTAACCCTCAAATCCATGAATTCAAGTGAGGCCAGAGATATTTCTAATAAAATATTCTAGCCAGCGTGGTCTGACAATACAGCTGCGTTCTAAAGTCCCACTACGGACTGGAATATATAACAAAAGCACTGGTACTAAAACAAAAATATGGGTCTGCCTATTAACTTTAATAATAACATCACAAATCTGAGGTAAAAAGGATATGTATTTCCTGGACTTGTTGTGGTGAAAACATTAGTCTGTGTAATGTAGTAACACATTCTGTCCACCATAGGGAAATGAGCATAATGTAACATAATTCAATATGTCGAAGTTATTCAATATTTGAATATATGATGATAGTATTTGTAGCACACTCACAAATGTGTTCAACAATGACATCTATTTCTTCCTACTTTAACCATGGAAAGAGTTTTTAAAAATGCACAATTTAACCAGGTGCCCTGGACTAGAGCGTCCATATGGTCTGTGCAGCAGACAGTCTCCCACACAATGTGCCATTTAGTCTGCCCTGCGTAGACTTACAGTACAAGGTGTTGGCCTTACCTTGCCTCTCACTGACTTCTAACCATACAGTCATTGGTTCTGACAATGATCTTCTTCTCTCCCTCCCTCCTTCCCTTCCTCCCTCCCTGTGTCTGTCTTGCAGCTGTTTCCGGAGACCGGGCCGAGACAGGGGGGCACCAGACTGACCATCATGGGGGAGAACCTGGGCCTACAGTTCAGGGACATCCAGACAGGGGTGCGTCTGGGCAAGGTGCCCTGTATCCCCATCGAAGAGGAGTACATCAGCTCGGAGAGGTGAGGAGGCTCAGCTGCCTGGCATTCACCACTCTCACCCACGCCTCCTACAAGTGGCATTCACCACTCTCACCCACGCCTCTCTATCTCCCTCCTCCTCTCAGTGTATATCCCCTCTCATCCTCTTCTGCTTCCTGTTGACATTGTCCTTCTGTCCATCTCTCTTCACCTGTCTGTTATCTTCTTCCTCTGCTCAGTGTATAGAGGTCCTCTTCAGCTTTCTCTTTCCTCTCCTTTGACCTCCCTGCTCCCTATATATACAGCTCAATATTTGAATTTAGAGCATTAAGATGGTAGATGCTCCCTTTCAAATTGGAGGAATCACTACACAAATATCAGACAGCTGTACTGTAGCTACAGGTGAGCTCAACACGTGTGTCTTCCCATGTGTCCCTAACTCCTCTCCCCTCCCCCCTCTCCCCTTTTCTCTCTCATACCTTCCCTACCATCACCCCTCTCTCCTACAGAATTGTGTGTTTGCTGAACGACGCCACAGGCTACCGGGTGCAGGAGGCTAACGTGGAGGTGTGTGTGAGGGACTGCCTGGCAGACTACAGGGCCCTCTCCCCCGAGCATTCACCTTCGTGGTAAGTAGCACCCAGGTGACACAGCCTTGGTCAGGAGTGGATGGATCCTTACATTAGACAATGATTATTGGTCGTTTTGTTGATTGCATAATAAACATGTCTTATGGGTCCCCCTCCTACAGACTCCCTTCTTCACGCGGGTGCTGCCTGCCCAGGGGCCTCTCTCAGGGGGCACCAGGATCACCATCGAGGGCAACCACCTCAACGCCGGCAGCTCTGTGTCTGTCAACATCGGACGCCACCTCTGCCACTTCAAAAAGTGAGTGTCAGTCTGTCAATTCAGACTGCCTGTCTTTAGCTCATACCACAGTGGAGTCGACCCATTGCTGTGCAACACCTAGTGCAGGGGACAGTAGATCTCAGTCTACACCTGCATGAGGAATATTAACAGACTGCCTGTTGAAAGTGGGGCTGCTCTGCATTGCAGCTGAGAGATAGGTAGAGCCCAGCCAGGTAGTGTAAGTGCCAGGTTCCTACCGAGGGGGGGGGGACATACCGGGGAGTGGGGTGAGATGTGGGGTTAGGGGACATACAGGGGGAGTGGGGTAAGATGTGGGGTGAGGGGACATACAGGGGGAGTGGGGTGAGATGTGGGGTGAGGGGACATACAGGGGAAGTGGGGTGAGATGTGGGGTGAGGGGACATACAGGTGGAGTGGGGTGAGATGTGGGGTTAGGGGACATACAGGGGGAGTGGGGTGAGATGTGGGGTGAGGGGACATACAGGGGGAGTGGAGTGAGATGTGGGGTGAGGGGACATACAGGGGGAGTGGAGTGAGATGTGGGGTGAGGGGACATACAGGGGGAGTGGGGTGAGATGTGGGGTGAGGGGACATACAGGGGGAGTGGGGTAAGATGTGGGGTGAGGGGACATACAGGGGGAGTGGGGTGAGATGTGGGGTGAGGGGACATACAGGGGAAGTGGGGTGAGATGTGGGGTGAGGTGAGATGTGGGGTTAGGGGACATACAGGGGGAGTGGGGTGAGATGTGGGGTGAGGGGACATACAGGGGGAGTGGAGTGAGATGTGGGGTGAGGGGACATACAGGGGGAGTGGAGTGAGATGTGGGGTGAGGGGACATACAGGGGGAGTGGGGTGAGATGTGGGGTGAGGGGACATACAGGGGGAGTGGGGTGAGATGTGGGGTGAGGGTAGATACAGGGGGAGTGAGGATGGGGGGTGAGGGTAGATACAGGGGGAGTGAGGATGGGGGTGAGGGTAGATACAGGGGGAGCGGGGGGCATACAGGGGGAGTGAGGGGGGTAGATACAGGGCGAGTGAGGGTTGGGGTAGATACAGGGGGAGCGGGGGGTGAGGGGACATACAGGGGGAGTGGGGGGTAGATATAGGGGGAGCGAGGGGGGTAGATACAGGGGGTGAGGAGGAGTGAGGGGACATACAGGGGGAGTGAGGGTGGGGGTAGATACAGGGGCTGGGGGGGTGAGGGTAGATTTGGGGTGAGGGTAGATACAGGGGGAGTGAGGGTGGGGGTAGATACAGGGGTGAGGGGACATACAGGGGGAGTGGGGTGAGATGTGGGGTGAGGGGAGATACAGGGGGAGTGAGGGTGGGCTAGATACAGGGGGAGGGGAGTGAGGGGACATATAGGGGGAGTGGGGTGAGATGTGGGGTGAGGGGAGATGTGGGGTGAGGGTAGATACAGGGGGAGTGAGGGTGAGGGTAGATACAGGGGGAGGGGGGGGACATATAGGGGGAGTGAGGGTGGGGGTAGGTACAGGGGGAGCAGGGGGGGTGAGAGGAAATACAAGGGGAGTGGGGTGAGATGTGGGGTGAGGGGAGATGTGGGATGAGGGTAGATACAGGGGGAGTGAGGGTGGGGGTAGATACAGGGGGAGTGGAGGGGGGGGGTGAGGGGACATACAGGGGGAGTGGGGTGAGATGAGGGGTGAGGGGAGATGTGGGGTGAGGGTAGATACAGGGGGAGTGGGGGGGTGAGGATAGATACAGGGGGAGTGGGGGGGTTCAGGGGGAGTGTGGGGAGATAGCCCGACGAGGCAGGCACGGGAGCCCGACGAGCCGGCCGAGGGAGGCACGGGAGCCCGACGAGCTTACAATATGGAAAATAGTAAAAAATAAAGATAAACCCTTGAATGAGTAGGTGTGTTCAAACTTTTCACTGGTACTGTATGTGTATATGAACATATTTATCTGTGTAGTTACAGTTGAAGTCGGACGTTTACATACAGTTAGGTTGGAGTCATTAAAACTAGTTTTTCAACCACTCCACAAATTTCTTGTTAACAAACTATAGTTCTGGTAAGTTGGTTAGGACATCTACTTTGTGCATGACACAAGTCATTTTTCCAACAATTGTTTACAGACAGATTATTGCACTTATAATTCACTATAATTCAGAAGTTTATATACACTAAGTTGACTGAGCCTGTAAACAGCTTGGAAAATTCCAGAAAAGGATGTCATTGCATTAGAATCTTTTGATAGGTCAATTGACATCATTTGAGTCAATTGGAGGTGTACCCGTGTATTGTATTTCAAGGCCTACCTTCAAACTCAGTTTCTCTTTGCTTGAAATCATGGGAAAATCAAAAGAAATCAGCCAAGACCTCAGAAAAACAATTGTAGACCTCAACAAGTCTGGTTCATCCTTGGGAGCAATTTCCAAACGCCTGAAGGTACCATGTTCATCTGTGCAAACAATAGTACGCAAGTATAAACATCATGGGACCACGCAGCCGTCATACCGCTCAGGAAGGAGACACGTTCTGTCTCCTAGAGATTAACGTACTTTGGTGCAAAACGTGCAAATCAACCCCAGAACAACAGCAAAGGACCTTGTGAAGATGATGGGGGAAACAGGTACAAAAGTATCTATATCCACAGTAAAACATGTCCTATATTGACATAATACCGTTCAGCAAGGAAGAAGCTACTGCTCCAAAATCACCATAAAAGAAATGATCAGTCTATAATTTTAATGGTAGGTTTATTTGAACATTGAGAGACAGAATAACAACAAAAAGATCCAGAAAAACGCATGTCAAAAATTGTAAAAATTGATTTGCATTTTAATGAGGGAAATAAGTATTTGACCCCCTCTCAATCAGAAAGATTTCTGGCTCCCAGGTGTCTTTTAAACAGGCAACGAGCTGAGATTAGGAACACACTCTTAAAGGGAGTGCTACTAATCTCAGCTTGTTACCTGTATAAAAGACTCCTGTCCACAGAAGCTATCAATCAATCAATTCCAAACTCTCCACCATGGCCAAGACCAAAGAGCTCTCCAAGGATGTCAGGGACAAGATTGTAGACCTACACAGGGCTGGAATGGGCAATGAGAAGGTGACAACAGTTGGTGCGATTGTTCGCAAATGGAAGAAACACAAAAAAGCTGTCAATCTCCCTCGGCCTGGGGCTCCATGCAAGATCTCACCTCGTGGAGTTGCAATGATCATGAGAACGGTGAGGAATCAGCCCAGAACTACACGGGAGGATCTTGTCAATGATCTCAAGGCAGCTGGGACCATAGTCACCAAGAAAACAATTGGTAACACACTACGCCGTGAAGGACTGAAATCCTGCAGCCCCCCGCAAGGTCCCCCTGCTCAAGAAAGCACATATACATGCCCGTCTGAAGTTTGCTAATGAACATCTGAATGATTCAGAGGACAACTGGGTGAAAGTGTTGTGGTCAGATGAGACCAAAATGGAGCTCTTTGACATCAACTCAACACGCTGTGTTTGGAGGAGGAGGAATGCTGCCTATGACCCCAAGAACACCATCCCCACCGTCAAACATGGAGGTGGAAACATTATGCTTTGGGGGTGTTTTTCTGCTAAGGGGAAAAACCTCCTTCCCTCAGCCAGGGCATTGAAAATGGGTCGTGGATGGGTATTCCAGCATGACAATGACCCAAAACACATGGCCACGGCAACAAAGGAGTGGCTCAAGAAGAAGCACATTAAGGTCCTGGAGTGGCCTAGCCAGTCTCCAGACATTAATCCCATAGTAAATCTGTGGAGGGAGCTGAAGGTTCGAGTTGCCATATGTCAGCCTCGAAACCTTAATGACTTGGAGAAGTTCTGCAAAGAGGAGTGGGACCAAATCCCTCCTGAGATGTGTTTCAACCTGGTGGCCAACTACAAGAAACATCCGACCTCTGATTGCCAACAAGGGTTTTGCCACCAAGTACAAAGTCATGTTTTGCAGAGGGGTCAAATATTTATTTCCCTCATTAAAATGCAATTCAATTTATAACATTTTTGACGGGCGTTTTTCTGGATTTTTTGTTGTTGTTATTCTGTCTCTCACTGTTCAAATAAACCTACCATTAAAATTATAGACGGATCATTTCTTTGTCAGTTGGCAAACGTACAAAATCAGCAGGGGATCAAATGCTTTTTTCCCTCACTGTATGTGTGTGTGTGTGTGTGCGTGCGTGTGCATGTGTGTGTGTATGCGTGCGTGCACGCGTGTGTGTGTGTATGCGGGTGTGTGTGCGTGCGCGCGTGTGTGTGTGTGTGTGCAAAGAAATATATGGGCGACTGGAAATGATGCAGACAATTACATTGATGGAAGCTACTAATCTATCTGCAATATTAAAGCTGATCTACCCCCTTAAAAAATGCTATAAATATTAATAATACCCCCACCTCCCGCTGATCCACCCTGCCCTCCGTTGACTGGAAGTGTCAGTGTTTAAGATGCAGTGTGTGAGTGTCTGCGTTGTCTGTGTTTTTCCTATGTCATATGCAGTATGTGCATGTAATCTTGCTAAAGTGCATACATCCCACAGCGCTACGGTAGGTCTTTGTTTTCATCCAAGCTTTGTTTACACTGTTAGCTTGGATAGTAAAACACTATTTCCATTTCTTTCCATTAAAAGGTAATCCAGCAGATTATCCTTTTTTTCTGTGGTGTTGTCTCCTTCCCTCTCTTCCTTTCTGTGGTGTTGTCTCCTTCCCTCTCTTCCTTTCTGTGGTGTTGTCTCCTTCCCTCTCTTCCTTTCTGTGTTTGCCTCATTCTTGTTATATTATTTGTCACAAACACCTTGTCAAAATATGTGCGGTCTTGGGAAGGTTTGTGGAGCGTACATTGTTCAGGGTGTTCCCATGGAAACGGGGCGAGGGGAATCAGAGGAGACATTGCAGGCACATCTCCAGGCAGGACCTGGGAATCGCACCAGAATCACTCTTCACTCCTAGAAAGACTGCGGCACTTTCCCACAAATTCAAGCATCATTCAACAGTGCTTCATATTAGATATTGTAGTAATTGTGCGCTATGACTAGCAGTGGACAGTATGAATCAATGCCAATGGGAAACACACACAGAACAAATCATCAGTGTTTTGTCCATGAAACGCTCTTTCATGTTCTTACCGGTATTGTCATTTAGTTTTCAGGGAGAGAGGTGCACAATCTTGGACCTTTACCAGTTACATTGACAAGAAAAGCAGTCATCTATATCAACCTTTAACCACCCTCTCTTTCCCTGCAGGAGGAATTCCCGGGAGATAGTGTGTGTGACCCCAGCAGGGTTGACCCCAGGCAGCACACCAGTCATGGTGGACATCGACTCTGCAGAGCTGAGGAACCCAGAGGTCAAATACAACTACACTGACGACCCCACCGTCCTGAGGATCGAACCCGACTGGAGTATCGCTAGGTAGGGAGGAGATCTGGGTATTTACATGCTTATCACCTGGTTCTCTGGTGCTGGTCTGGGTTACAGTAGTGTAGCTACAGTGGCACCTCTGTATAAGAGACACTTAGAGATGTCCTACGAGTTAGCGAGGGGCGTACCACTGATCACCATGCGTATGTCTGTAGATACACAACCTTGTGAAAAGCCCACTTTGACACAGATCGCTCTGCTTCCTGGTAAACATGTTAAACCACAGCACTGTTACAAGATGCTACAGCCCCCCCCCCCCCCTTCTGTCTCTGTTGACACCACTACCTTCTTCATCTACAATAGATTTATATAATAGGCTGTTGGAATGGAATGTGGAGTATTCCCATCGCTCTGTGGGACTGGCTGTGGAGCAGCTGTGGCCCAACCGCTGTCCCAGACCCCCCATGCCTCTGTGCTCTGTGTGTGGATGGGGTGAAGGTGGCTACAGAGCCTTAGCCTGGATGGGTGAATGGGCTAACCGACTGACTGCCCCTCCAATGTCTCTAGCGATTCGCCTCATATCTGGGCTCCATCTGGCCCAGTGCATAACAGCAATCAGAAAAACAGACAGGAACACATGCTCACATACATGAACAAATGAAAAACAAATGACTGAGATTCCTGGATCTCTCAAAGACAAAATTGTCTCAGGTGATTGATGTGATCGCTACAGGCCCAAATGGCAGCATAGCATAAACCAGTGGCTAGGAGATGTGTGAACAACATGTTGTTCATCTGTTCACAAAGTTCCACTTTCATGTCTATGTTAACTGCAGTGCACATTCACTGCCTTGCAATGTTTTGAATAGGGAGTTGTATACTGGTACATTTAGATGTGCTCATATCGTATTTGTAACTTTCTGAAAAAGAGACTAGATTAAAACACTTCTTGGTTTTCTGGAGTGAAAAAATAAAATAAATAGCTTATTGATTGAATAAGTGGCTGCTAAATTGCTTCATAATATACAGCAAAGAGAGAATACGATTAACAAAGTAGAAGGGAAGAGCTAGAGTAATTGAGAGAGAATGAAAAAGGAGAGAGAAAAGCAGGAATCCATTCACAAAGTTACTTTGTCAAAGCCCAGTGGAGCCATGTTGCTGAGCTCCATGCAGATTATGGCTGGGGCTAGAGCTGGGCCTGGGGCCGGGGGCTGGGGCTAGAACTGTTCATGGGGCCTGGGGCTGGGGCTAGAGCTGGTCATGGGGCCTGGGGCTGGGGCTGGGGCTAGAGCTGGTCATGGAGCCGGGGTCTGGGTGGGGCTGGGGATAGAGCTGGGCATGGGGCCGGGGGCTGGAGCTGGTCATGGGGCCGGGGTCTGGGTGGGGCTGGGGCTAGAGCTGGGCATGGGGCCTGGGGCTAGAGCTGGGCATGGGGCCTGGGGCTAGAGCTGGTCATGGGACCTGGGGTCTGGGTGGGGCTGGGGATAGAGCTGGTCATGGGGCCGGGGTCTGGGTGGGGCTGGGGCTAGAGCTGGGCATGGGGCCGGGGGCTGGGGTCTAGGTGGGGCTGGGGCTAGATCTGGGCCAGGGGGCTGGGGTCTGGGTGGGGCTAGAGCTGGGCCTGGGGCCGGGGTCTGGGTGGGGCTAGAGCTGGGCCTGGGGCCGGGGGCTGGGTGGGGCTGGGGCTAGAGCTGGTCATGGGGCTCAGGATGGAGCTGGGGCTCTGGATGGAGCTGGGGCTCTCGATAGGACTGGGGCTCTGGATGGGACTGGGGCTCTGGATGGAGCAGGGGCTCTGGATGGGGCTCTGGATGGTACTTTGGCTCTGGATGGTACTGGGGCTCTGGATGGAGCTCGGGCTCTGGATGTGACTGGGGCTCTGGATGGAGCTGGGGCTCTGGATGGGACTGGGGCTCTGGATGGGACTGGGGCTCTGGATGGGACTGGGGCTCTGGATGAGACTGGGGCTCTGGATGGTACTGGGGCTCTGGATGGGACTGGGGCTCTGGATGAGCCTGGGGCTCTGGATGGTACTGGGGCTCTGGATGGGACTGGGGCTCTGGATGGAGCTGGGGCTCTGGATGGAGCTCTGGATGGGACTGGGGCTCTGGATGGAGCTGGGGCTCTGGATGGAGCTCTGGATGGGACGGGCTCTGGATGGAGCTGGGGCTCTGGATGGTGCTCTGAATGGGACTGGGGTTCTGGATGGATCTGGGGCTCTGGATGGAGCTGGGGCTCTGGATGGTACTGGGGCTCTGGATGGAGCTGGGGCTCTGGATGGAGCTGGGGCTCTGGATGGGACTGGGGCTCTGGATGGGACTGGGACTCTGGATGGGACTGGGGCTCTGGATGGTACTGGGGCTGCGCTGGTGGGGAAGAGAGAGAGAGTCTATTCTCAATGTCCCGTCGGTTAATCGTTAAGCGTATAGCTGAGTTAAGAGGGCTTTCTGAGAGCCGGGCAGGAGGTAGAGGCTTTACACAAATACTTCTGTGGAGAAGTTGGTGTCGGCTTCCAGCTGTATTAAGGCAGTCTCAACCTTATCCCCAGCCTCATCCCCAGTCTCAGCCCCAGCACCAGCCTCATCCCCAGTCTCAGCCCCAGCACCAGCCTCATCCCCAGTCTCAGCCCCAGCACCAGCCTCATCCCCAGTCTCAACCTCAGCCTCATCCATGCATTTAGGGTGAAGGAAGTCGACAGCAGAGAACACAGCAGTCACTAGGGTAGACAAAGGAAAGCACAGGAGATGAAGGCACTCATTACTTCCCAGACATAGTGGGTGTTATTATGTACAGGCTTTCCAGACACTATGATTGTAACTAGTCACTCCATTTGTGACTGTCTCCTAGTACTTACAGTACACATACAACACGTCTTATATTCAGGGTGTATATTCACTACTTCACCCAATGCTGGCAACTGAATATACTTCAATCTACTGATGTCTTCTAATTTGTTGTGCATGTTCACATTTACATAATTGCAAGTTATTATTTTGTCTCGTCAGTGGTGGAACCCTTTTGACCATCAGCGGTACTAACCTAGCCACCATCAGAGAGCCCAAGATCAGAGCGAAGTATGGCTCTGCCGAGTCTTTCCATGTGAGTATGAACCTGGCCAGACCCCTCAATACACACACCTCACTCACACACACCTCACTCACTCACTCACTCACACACAGATCACTCACTTTTACACATCTCACTCACGCACACACGCCTCACTCACACACTAGTGATGCGCGGGTTGACTCATAACCCGTAGTCCCCGACAAAAACAATGCCTTAAAAAATCCATAAATGTATAATTCTTGTGTAATTTAGGTTTTTCTTTCATTTTGGGGGGCTATCTGTCATTATAACATAAGCCTTAACTTTAGGTCCTAACTGTACACGCGCCAAATAGCCTACATGCCAAACGACAAATGCTTTTGGGAACGTACAGACAAAGTTAACGTTGATCTACAAAGACAAAAAGGACAAAGTCAGAGTTTAATTCAATAAGAGAAATGCTGCAAAATGCAGAGTTGAAAATGAAGAGAAAGGAGGGCTGGAAAATGAATGTTGTTGTGGGAAAGATTTGGTGAAGTGGTGAAAGAGGATGATGGCAGTAATGTGTGATGATTGTGAGGCGCTGTACAAATTCAACAGTCACAAGACGGGGACTTCAAATAGGCCTATGGCACGTCAAGGGAACTGTAGCCTACTGTTCAGATGGGTTAAATGGAAACTGAAATCTAGACATTGACTGTAGGTCTATAACCTCTCAAACAGCCTTCATATTAACTCCTGCAGAAATAAGCATTTCTTGCAGTAAAATGATACACCAAATATAGGCTACATTTTGAGTTGGGAACAGAAATGGAAATATGATTAATTTATTTTTGCATCTTGAGAGAATGCGAATGCACAATTAGAGTCTGTAGAGGTGCTATCTTTATCAGCATCATAGACGCTGATAGTATTTCAACCACATAAAATATGCATACAACCCCAAGTGAAATCTTATCAGAAACATGTTGGGTCATTTTAACAGCTTTCTAATGATAAAACTGATGTCATTTGGAATTTTTCCACATTTCCCGTTTTTGTTTTGTTATTGTATTTTCTCCCCGGTCCCTAAATGTCTTCTCTCTGTGAATAAAGCAGAAATGACAGATTAAACTATACTGATGTCAACGAGATTGAAGCATTCATTCTAACGATTTATTACATTATTGGTGAAGCTGCATGTATCTAATTATAGGTGAGTTGACTAACAAATAGTCTTACAAAATGTCAGAGATCATAAGCAGAAACGTATCTAAAAAATCCCATCCTCTGTCAAACAGTCGTTGCGTCTCTGATTTTAACCTACAACTCATTGTCTATATTAGCTCGTTAGGGTTGGTGCAGCCTCAGACACACCTCACTCACACACACACACACACACACACACACACACACACACACACACACACACACACACACACACACACACACACACACACACACACACACACACACACACACACACACACACACACACACATCTCAATCACACCTCACTCACACCTCACTCACACCTCACTCACACACATTTCAGTCATACACACACACCTTGAACTCACACACAGACACACCTCACTCACACCTCAACTCACTCACACACACACACACACACACCTCACCTACACACACCATGTCACACGGTGTGTCTTCCAAGGTGGCCGTCAGACTGTCTGCCCATTCAGTGTCTTGTTTCTGCCCTGCTCCTTGGAACAAGACATCCAACACCCCCCCAGGCCGTTTAACCTTTCAAATGTCACAGGACAACAAAGCAGTGTTGGCAAATCCCCCCTCACCCCCTCACCTTGCACCACGGGGCTCCATTAACCTTTCCTCCAGTTCTAACAGAAGGGAATCAACTTCTGCTTAATGACCGTGTCCTAATGCCCCGTCCCTTGTGCTCAGTTTAAACCAGCTTCTCCTCTAGACACAATGCTGCTGAGGTCCTTGTGCTCAATGTTGGTTAGCATGTTTAGTGGTCCCTGTAGAGAAGCATACAGCGTAGGTGATTATTACAGTTCTGAAAATACTAGCAATGGCTGGAGACATAAACACAACACACCAAAGCAGTAATATTTTCCTAGACTTACGAATGTTTAGCTGGGGATTAGAGAACCTATAATGAGATATATATAAACCAATACAGCAACCTGGGTTCCCTAGGGGACCAAACAATTTGTCATATCACACTTTACTAAAAACCATTTTCCCTCTCAGAACTGCACAGTGTTTAATAACTCTGTGATGGTGTGCCTGGCCCCGTCGGTTTCCGACTCCGAGAGGGGCTTCTCAGACACAGGCAGTGGGCCGGATGAGATCGGCTTCTACATGGACAACGTCCACGCTCTGATGGTGGTCAACGAGACGTTCAGCTACTACCCCGACCCCGTGTTCGAACTCCTCAGCCCCACCGGGGTCCTGGAGCTAAAACCCACCTCCCCTCTCATCCTCAAGGTAAAGAGCCCGAGCAGAGTGGCTGGATTGGGGGGAGAGGCTCACGCATTTTAATGACTTGATATTGATGTTGTTAAATGTTTACCAGGGATTTGTCTTTCACCTGTCTATCTCATAAACCATTAATATAATTGTATTTGTTTAGCTTAAATTCCTATTGAAATACAGTGTATAATTCTACTATTATATAAAATAATCGACTGATTATTCGATGTAGATTGTACAAGTATCCCCCAGCTCCGACTCAAAACATAAAAATTGTGATGGCGGTGCTTCATTATTTTCCTGTGAGCCAATTGAAATAGAAAAAAAAAAACAGAGCAACTATAATTTCTTTAAATGAAATGTATTAACGAAACCTTTTCTGATTGCAGAGAGAATCCCCCGCCTGGCTTGTTAAAACTAACCTCCACATTAGCACAGTGATGAGAATAAGAAAAAGCAATTTGGTGAAATAATCAGGGGTATTTTACGAGATGCGCATTGCTTTCGCCACGGAATTCATTTCGCATCTGATATGATGTGTGTTGCTAGAGGTGGTGTCGGGGTGCGTGCCTGATGCAGGGTGAAATGATAGTGGATAGAATGCATGCCTAAAATGTTCCAGGGCGTGACCTGCCCGGGAGGAGCCCTGTGGAGAGAGGGATTGGAAATCTGCTCTTCTCTCATGCTACGGGAGCAGTGGGTGGCAGAACAGCACTCTCTCTCTCTCCACCTGCTCCTCTTGTTGCTCCTCTCTCTGTAGTTGAAGGCTACAGATCTGTCAGACAATGCCCTCGCTCTCACACCTTGGCATAGAGAGAGACACTTGGGAAAAAAAATAAGAAAAAAATTGAAGTTTTCCCAAAGCTTTTGTCAATTAGAATTCTTGTATCCTCCAACATTGGAGCCAGCTTCAGACTTGTCCGCTAGCAGCCTTGGATCCTGGGAGTTGCCTGACTGGTTGAAGACCAGGTTCATTATACTGTTCCTAGCCATGGATGAAAGGCTGAGCCATGTTGATTAAAGTTTGACATTGTGTTTCTGTTTGTCCCCTCAGGGGCGTAACCTTATCCCTGCGGCCCCTGGTAACTCCAGGTTGAACTACACAGTGTTCATCGGGGAGACCCCCTGTGTGCTAACCCTCTCTGAAACCCAGCTGCTGTGTGAATGGCCCAACCTCACCGGACAGCACAAAGTCACGGTGGGCACTCGATACCATTTCACATAAGACTCCCTCATCTCCCTCATCTTCACTGGGCTTTACCTAACATGTATTCTCATATTTTAATTCCATCAGTTCATTTTGTTCAGTAAAATTCTACATTTTATGTAGAATAGTTTTTTTTTTATGTGCAAAGGCTACTCTCTCAAATACTCCCACACAGTCCCCTCCAAACGTACCTCCACTCTCCTCTCTAGTCACACTGTCTGTGTGACGTTTACTAGTCTGGAATACCTTGAAAGTACTGACAATGCATCCATGTAATTCAATATGAAGGCTCTCCAAACTACCAGTAGGCTTGGAGCTGGATTTTATTTCTGTAACTAAATGTCATGTTGAATATTGAATAGTCGTGTGTGTGTGTGTGTGTGGTGGGCTGGGAAGAAGGGCACAGCTATGTGTTGTATTCCCTCTGTAAAATGACCTACATACCTGTACAGGGGACCCCACAAGTCTGTGTCTCTGGATGGGTGCAGTCGTGTGTGTGAGTGTGTGGGTGTGTTGTTTTGTTTGCTCCCTCAGATGCACAACTGTGTGTTGGTGGCTGTGCCCCCTGCCAGTTTTCTAAGAAATGTATTTGGCCTTTATGTTTTTTTTTGTTCTCTTCAGTTCCTTCCTTGTCAATACAATTGAGCAATAAGGCCCGAGGGGGTGTGGTATATGGCCAACAACCACGGCTAAGGGCTGTTCTTACGCACGACACAACGCTGAGTGTCTGGACACAGCCCTTAGCTGTGGTGTATTGGTCATATACCACGAACCCCCGATGTGCCTTATTGCCATGATAAATAAACTGGTTACCAACGTAATTAGAACAGTAACAAGTAGTTTTGCGTCATACTCATGGTATATTGTCTCTTATACCACGGCCATCAGTATCCAGGGCTCGAACGACCCGGTTTCTAAAAGAAAATAGATGATGTTTCGAATGTCATCAACAGGAGGAACTTTTATCACCTGAACCAAAACAACCCAATTTTATAAGTCTAACATTCTTTGGTTGTGTTAACTTGATGAGGCTCTACTTTAAAGTGCAGTAATCATAGTTCATCTAAACCCTTATCAACCCCCCACTGAATACCTTGATTTGAGATATTCCAGTAATAGGTTCTGTCAGACCTGCTGTGTTTATGTAAATGTTGTTTGCTAGAACCCATTCCCAGTGTTTTACTCCTATTAATGACTTTGGTTCCTGAGGGGAAGTCTCTTTAACTGTTGTGATTGCTTTGTTTGATTACACTCTGTGACGTGTTTCTCTGTGTGTGTGTGTGTGTGTGTGTGTGTGTTCAGGTCCGGGTGGGTGGGTTCGAGTACTCCCCTGGTACTCTCCAGATCTACTCAGATAGCCTGCTGACCCTGCCCGCCATCATCGGCATCGGGGGAGGTGGCGGTCTGTTGCTATTGGTCATCATCGCTGTGCTCATCGCCTACAAGAGGAAGTCTCGCGATGCTGACCGCACCCTGAAACGCCTGCAGCTGCAGATGGACAACCTGGAGTCCAGAGTGGCCCTTGAATGTAAAGAAGGTATGACAGACACACACACACACACTTTCTCTCTCTCTCTCTCTCTCTCTCTCTCTCTCTCTCTCTCTCTCTCTCTCTCTCTCTCTCTCTCTCTCTCTCTCTCTCTCTCTCTCTCTCTCTCTCTCTCTCTCTCTCTCTCTCTCTCTCTCTCTCTCTCTCTCTCTCTCTCTCTCTCTCTCTCTCTCTCTCTCTCTCTCTCTCTCTCTCTCTCTCTCTCTCTCTCTCTCTCTCTCTCTCTCTATATATATATATATATATATATATATATATATATATATATATATATATATATATACAGTGCCTTGCGAAAGTATTCGGCCCCCTTGAACTTTGCGACCGTTTTCTTCCAGAATGGTCCTGTATTTGGCTCCATCCATCTTCCCATCAATTTTAACCATCTTCCCTGTCCCTGCTGAAGAAAAGCAGGCCCAAACCATGATGCTGCCACCACCATGTTTGACAGTGGGTATGGTGTGTTCAGGGTGATGAGCTGTGTTGCTTTTACGCCAAACATAACGTTTTGCATTGTTGCCAAAAAGTTCAATTTTGGTTTCATCTGACCAGAGCACCTTCTTCCACATGTTTGGTGTGTCTCCCAGGTGGCTTGTGGCAAACTTTAAACAACACTTTTTATGGATATCTTTAAGAAATGGCTTTCTTCTTGCCACTCTTCCATAAAAGCCAGATTTGTGCAATATATGACTGATTGTGGTCCTATGGACAGAGTCTCCCACCTCAGCTGTAGATCTCTGCAGTTCATCCAGAGTGATCATGGGCCTCTTGGCTGCATCTCTGATCAGTCTTCTCCTTGTATGAGCTGAAAGTTTAGAGGGACGGCCAGGTCTTGGTAGATTTGCAGTGGTCTGATACTCCTTCCATTTCAATATTATCGCTTGCACAGTGCTCCTTGGGATGTTTAAAGCTTGGGAAATCTTTTTGTATCCAAATCCGGCTTTAAACTTCTTCACAACAGAATCTCGGAACTGCCTGGTGTATTCCTTGTTCTTCATGATGCTCTCTGCGCTTTTAACGGACCTCTGAGACTATCACAGTGCAGGTGCATTTATACGGAGACTTGATTACACACAGGTGGATTGTATTTATCATCATTAGTCATTTAGGTCAACATTGGATCATTCAGAGATCCTCACTGAACTTCTGGAGAGAGTTTGCTGCACTGAAAGTAAAGGGGCTGAATAATTTTGCATGCCCAATTGTTCAGTTTTTGATTTGTTAAAAAAGTTTGAAATATCCAATAAATGTCGTTCCACTTCATGATTGTGTCCCACAAAAAAATACAGTTTTATATCTTTATGTTTGAAGCCTGAAATGTGGCAAAAGGTCGCAAAGTTCAAGGGGGCCGAATAATTTCGCAAGGCACTGTATACGTCTCACTCTTTTCTCACTCACCGGGAGGCCCCGGTGCACAACTGAGCAAGAGGACAAGTACATTAGTGTCTAGTTTGCGAAACAGATGCCTCAAAAGTCCTCAACTGGCAGCTTCATTAAATAGTACCCGCAAAACACCCGTCTCAAAGTTAACAGTGAAGAGGCGACTCCGGGATGCTGGCCTTCTAGGCAGAGTTCCTCTGTCCAGTGTCTGTATTCTTTTGCCAAGATATTT
Source organism: Oncorhynchus masou masou (assembly GCF_036934945.1). Lineage (NCBI taxonomy): Eukaryota > Metazoa > Chordata > Actinopteri > Salmoniformes > Salmonidae > Oncorhynchus > Oncorhynchus masou. Next base: position 26,139,732 of record NC_088229.1, read on the forward strand.
TATTTTTATTGGCCAGTCTGAGATATGGCATTTTCTTTGCAACAGCATCCTGGAGTTGCCTCCACTGTTGATGTTGAGACTGGTGGACAAAAAATGTGCTTTTCTTTCAAAAACAAGGACATTTCTAAGTGACCACAAACTTTTGAATGGTAGTGTATATTTAAATAAATGTTCACTCTTTTCTCTCTTCTCTCTCTCTCACTTTCTTCTCTTTCTCTCTTTTCTCTCTCTTCCCTCTCTCTCTCTTCTCCCTCTATTTTCTCTCTCTCTTCCCTCTCTCTCACTTCTCACTCTCTTCTCTTTCTCACTCTCTTCTCTTTCTCACTCTTCTCTTTCTCTCTCTCACTCTTCTCTCTCTCGCTCTTTCTCACTCTTCTCTGTCTCTCTTCTCTTTCTCTCTCTTTTACTCTTTCTCTTTGTCTCTCTATTTTATAATCACTCTCTATGTGGATATGTCACTATCCTGTAGCTGTGCTCTGTCTAGTCGTCATGGTAACATGTTGGTGTGGATGATGCCCGGCCTGAAGCTCTGTTGTGGTGGTGTGGCCGCGGTATCCTCAGAATGTGTGAGTGTGTGCGTTTGTGTTGTGCTGACAACCCTGTTGGTGTTGTGGCGTTGTGCGGTGCAATGCTTCTCTGCTGCGTTGGGCTCTGCCTGCCTGCTGTACTCAGAGATGGACGGAGACTAATTGGCCATTATCTGTGGCTGGATGTCCGGAGGGTCACAACCTTGTCAGTCGCAGCCCATAGCACAGCCTGTGGCCAAACACTGAGGGATACAGAGATAGAGGGAGGAGAAATCTGGCAGGGAGAGAGAGGGTCAGATGGAACAGTACAGGGGGCATTGTAGAGTGGTTCATGTAAAACTGCTGTTACTCCACTTGTATACCTGATATAATGAGCATTGTTGAAAGACCAGCAGCACCAGATAGTGACAGTATTCTACACCTAGCTGGAAGGTTTGGTGTAGAAACCGTGAGCTCCACTAGGAAGTGGAGCATTGCTGTGTCCCCGCCCCATGCCCCAGCAGACTGTGGGGCGGGCCTGGCAGCGTGGAGCTGGGCGTGTCACACTAAGTGTCAGTCAGCAGGGGAGAGGACTGGATGATAGGAGAGGTGGAGCTCAGTGAACCGTGCTGGAAGGGCCATCAGAGAGCAGTGTAATCCAAACAAACACACAGACAACACTAACGGTCACATGGCTAATGAGTCATTAACAGATTAGATGCTGCTGCAACTGTGGACAGGGAGAAGATCGTCTGTGTAGTTTACTCTGCTGGATGTAATGGTGGCTTTGCCTCAGCACTTACACACAACAAACTCAATAGAATGAAGAACAACTCTTTTATTTACTCAATCAATAGAACGTCTAGACATAGCCAGTCATCTTTTCTGGCAGCAATTTATGTTGACAATTCTTAAATAATAACTTAAAATAGTTATTATTGCCTCTTTTATTTGTTATTTGTCATCTTTTATGATTATACAGATAACACAGACAGATTGTAGAGTGATTCATGTAAAGCTGCTGTTCCGTTCAGACAGAACAGGTAGAGGGCAAAACACATGGATCCCTACCAAACCAAAACCCCCCCACCATGCTATAACAGAGCCTCAAAACCAGACTTAAAACAGGCATGATATACAATGAGTAATATAATCAAATAGTACAAATAATACAAAGATATTAAGTAAAATATAATGATCCAAATTCTAATTTGGGTTGGTTTATGGAGTTGTGAAATTAGCCGGGGAATGTCTTCCAGAAAGGATAGGAAATGTTGCCAGATATTAAATGTAATTGCAGATCCCTCTAACGGAGCAGGTTTTTTTTCTCTAGCTTGAGGTGTTGCATAACTTCCTTTATCCAATCGTTAAAAGTAGAAGGAAACCGACCCTTCCACTTAAATAGGACAAGATTTAAATAGTTATTTTATCTCTATGAATAACTGGACTCATACTGAACGGACCGTGTTTGTTGTCCATGAAAATAAAGCCTTAATTTCTCCTCTCATTTTTGATAGAATTCTTGCATTTTTCCTGTAGGAATGTGGTGTGTATAATATCTAAGTGGCTGCTGTTCTGTATGTAGAAGTAGAGAAGCCCCCACAGAGGGAGGATCTACTCTACTATTAGAGTCCCAGCAGACGACGCAGGCCAATAACAGCTGGAGGAAATGATGCATGAAACGCATTGCTCCTTTATTAATTATCCACTCATGCAATTAATTGACTTTCTTTCAGATGAACTTTGTTTTCTCTTTTTCTCTTTCCGTCGCTCTCTTTTTCTGTAATTATTTTATTCTGGTTCGACTCTCCTCTCAAATTTCCAGCAAGAATGGGGATTCAATTTCAGAAACCCAGTACCAGAAGAATGAAATCAACATCCTATTTTATTGCCTGTCCATCTGTCTTTTTCTCGAAGCCAATTGGTGCGGTGGTAGATGATTGCTGGTGACATTAACACTGTGCAACACAGTGTAATGAAGATACGCTACATCCAGAATATCCTTTCCTAAGTCCATCCTTACTAACCGCTGTGTCTGTCTGTCTGTCTGTCTGTGTGTTCCCTCAGCCTTTGCAGAGCTGCAGACAGACATCCACGAGCTGACCCAGGAGCTGGACGGAGCTGGCATCCCCTTCCTGGAGTACAGGACCTACGCCATGCGGGTCCTGTTCCCTGGCATCGAGGACCACCCCGTGCTCAAGGAGATGGAGGTACGGGTCAAGGAGGTACACCACCACTGCCACCGCAGCATGTAGACTAGAACATCTATATCTATACCTATCTTTCTATATCTACCTATATCTATACCCCATACTCTGGCTGCATACTGAAAGGAACCTATGATCTAGGTTATATGTTATGGCTATACCACTTTATATACATTAGCCACATCACATAGTATGTTTTTCTGCATGTAATATCAATGTCAGTACACATTATATCGTATATCATTTTATATTATTTTACAGTGGGAAAAACAAGTAAATCATTAAATCCCACCTGGTTTACCATGAAATATATCCAAATGGCTGTCGGAATACAGTGTAGAGACTGTCTCCACCGCCTGCCTTGTCAACCACAGGCTCTTCTAAAGGGGAGGGATTACATCTTTATTGTTTTGCCTGTGTTTCTTTTCTACCGAATTTCCCCTCGGGTCCCAGTCGTAATCAACTGTCCATACACACGGCTCAATCCCTTATTGCTCTGTGTAGCTGCTCTCCCCAAAGCAACCTACAGTACCCAGCCTGTTCCCCAGAGGCCCTGGAATTTCATTTAGCTCAGCTGAGGAAAATTGAGGCACTTTATTAGGCTGTGTAGTGGAAGGAAGAGAGATTCTGTGGAGTCACTGTATGGTGTATGGTATGCCGGTCCTCAACTGTCTACATGACTGAATGTATGTCAGAGTTGTGAGGGCAGACGAGGATCATGGGAGACAGGTCGGTGGGTGGATGGGGCCAGGGGATAGGTTAGTGGAGGAAGAAGTGTTTTTTCATAAAGACAAAGACAGTACTTTGACTTGTTTTTCCTTTTATTAACACATACTGGGTGTTGTTTGGGACTGACATTATGCCATTGCAGAATGTACTGGATGTTTGTCTCTCTTTTGAAGAGACACTACCCAGTAGCACTGCCTCATCTGTGTGAGAGAGTTAGAGTGACGGATTGTGGGTCAGGTCTAGAGGGGGCTGTAGTGTTGCTGATGAGAAGTGACAGATGGCAGCCTGTGGAACAAGCTTCTGTCACCCAGCCACCCCCGGACGCACAGCACTGCACTGCACAGGCCCTCTCCTCGCCTCTCACCCAGCCACCCCCGACCCACAGGCCCTCTCCTCGCCTCTCACCCAGCCACCCTCTACCCACAGGCCCTCTCCTCGCCTCTCACCCAGCCACCCCCGACCCACAGGCCCTCTCCTCGCCTCTCACCCAGCCACCCCGACCCACAGGCCCTCTCCTCGCCTCTCACCCAGCCACCCCCGACCCACACCCTCTCCTCGGCCAACCTCTCCAGGCCCTCTCCCTCGCCTCTCACCCAGCCACCCCCGACCCACAGGCCCTCTCCTCGCCTCTCACCCAGCCACCCCCGACCCACAGGCCCTCTCCTCGCCCTCTCACCCAGCCAACCTCTACCGACAGGCCCTCTCCTCTCCTCGCCTCTCACCCAGCCACCCCCCCGACCCACAGGCCCTCTCCTCGCCTCTCACCCAGCCAACCTCTACCGACAGGCCCTCTCCTCGCCTCTCACCCAGCCACCCCCGACCCACAGGCCCTCTCCTCGCCTCTCACCCAGCCACCCCGACCCACAGGCCCTCTCCTGCCTCTCACCCAGCCACCCCCGACCCACAGGCCCTCTCCTCGCCTCTCACCCAGCCACCCCGACCCACAGGCCCTCTCTGCCCAGCCACCCCCGGGCCCTCTCCTCCCTCTCACCCAGCCACCCCCGACCCACAGGCCCTCTCCTCTCACCCAGCCACCCCCGACCCACAGGCCCTCTCCTCCCCTCTCACCCAGCCACCCCCGACCCACAGGCCCTCTCCTCGCCTCTCACCCAGCCACCCCCGGACACACATCTCTGCACAGGCCCTCTCCTCTCTATGCCTCAGTGCATCCCCCTTCTTCCTCTCCCTTTCCTTTCTGTTTCTTCCTGTGTTATGCTGACAACTTATGGCAAATTGATCATAAGGTATTTGAGGAAGCAGCTCCTAAGATAGAATGCACTGCAGGCTTTAAAAGCAACTAGGGTCATGAATGTAATAATAACAATGTATTTCCTTCATAGGGCAACATCTCATGGCTTGTATACATGACATAGTCACGCTTGATATAAATGTATTGTTACGTAATGTATTATTTACAATAGCCTTACTCCATCTATGTACTATACTATTTCCATTAGCCCTACTCCATTAGCCCTACTCCAAAATATTTACATATTTATATATTACATTGACAACATGTCCCCTGGTCTGATGCTGTTGTTGTTGACAGGTCCAGGCCAACCAGGAGAAGGCCCTGACTCTGTTTGGCCAGCTCCTCACCAAGAAGCACTTCCTGTTGACGTTCATCCGCACCCTGGAGGCGCAGCGCTCCTTCTCCATGCGTGACCGTGGCAACGTGGCGTCGCTCATCATGACTGCGCTGCAGGGGGAGATGGAGTACGCCACGGGGGTCCTTAAACAGTTGCTCTCTGACCTCATCGACAAGAACTTGGAGAGCAAGAACCACCCCAAGCTGCTGCTGCGCCGGTGAGATGGAAACACTCACACACTTGTTTGTCGACACGCTCACACACTCACCCACTGCCACATTCACACATTCGTCTGTTGACACACTCACACATTCATCTGTTGACACACTCACACATTTGCCCGTTCTAACACATTTTTTAATACTGTTCAAATCCAATCAAATTTTATTGGTCGCATACACATATTTAGCAGATGTTATTGCGGGTGTAGCGAAATGCTTGTGTTCCTACTGTTGCTCCAACAGTGCTGTAATATCTAATAAAAAATACACAACAATATACACACATCTAAAAAGTAAAAGAAAAAAAAGTTAAAAGAAATATAGAAATATCAGGACGAGCAATGTCGGAGTCCGGAGTAGAAATATATGTACTGTGTGTGTGTGTGTGTGTGTGTGTGTGTGTGTGTGTGTGTGTGTGTGTGTGTGTGTGTGTGTGTGTGTGTGTGTGTGTGTGTGTGTACAGTGCCTTCGGAAAATATTCAGACCCCTTGACTTTTTCCATATTTTGATGTTTTTTTCCTCATCAATCTACACACAATACCCCATAATGTCAAATAAAAAACTGAAATATCACATTTACATAAGTATTCAGACCCTTTACTCAGTACTTTGTTGAAGGATCTTTGGCAGCAATTACAGTATCGAGTCTTCTTGGGTATGACGCTACAAGCTTGGGTCACCTGTATTTGGGGAGTTTCTCCCATTCTTATCTGCAGATCCTCTCGAGCTCTGTCAGGTTGGATGGGGAGCATCTCTGCACAGCTATTTTCAGGTCTCTCCAGAGGATGTTTGGTCCGGTTCAAGTCTGGGCTCTTGCTGGGCCACTCAAAGACATTCAGAGTCTTGTCTCTGTGCTTAGGGTCATTGTCCTGTTGGAAGGTGAACCTTCGCCCCAGTCAGAGGTCTTGAGTGCTCTGGAGCAGGTTTTCATCAAGGATCTCTCTGTACTTTGCTCCGTTCATCTTTCCCTCGATCTTGACTAGTCTCCCAGTCCCTGCCACTGAAAAACATCCCCACAGCATGATGCTGCCACCACCATGCTTCACCATAGGGATGATGCCAGGTTTCCTTCAGACTTGACACTTGGCATTCAAGCCAAAGAGTACAATATTGGTTTCATCAGACCAGATAATCTTGTTTCTCGTGGTCTGAGAGTCTTTAGGGTCCTTTTGGCAAACTCCAAGCAGACTGTCGTGTGCCTTTTACGGAGGAGTGGCTTCTATCTGGCCACTCTACCATAAAGGCATGATTGGTGGAGTGCTGCAGAGATGGTTGTCCTTCTAGAAGGTTCTCCCATCTCCACAGAGGAACTCTAGAGCTCTGTCAGACTGACCATTGGGTTCTTGGTCACCTCTCTGACCAAGGTCCTTCTCCCCCGATTACTCAGTCAGCTTTAGGATGTCTTGGTGGTTCCAAACTTCTTCCATTTAAGAATGATTGAGTCCACTGTGATCTTGGGTGTCTTCTATGCTGCAGAAATGTTTTGGTACCCTTCCCCAGATCTATGCCTCCACACAATCCTGTCTCAGAGCTCTACAGATAATTCCTTCGACATGGCTTGTTTTTTTTGCTCTGGCATGGGACCTTATATAGGGAACCTTATATAGACAGGTGTGTGCCTTTCCAAATCATGTCCAATCAATTGAATTTACCTAAGGTGGACCAATGAAGTTGTAGAAACATCTCAAGGATGATCATTGGAAACGGGATGCAACTGAGCTCAATTTTGAGTCTCAATTTTGGGTCTGAATACTTATGTAAATAAGGTATTTCTGTTTTTTATATTCAATTTGCAATAAAATGTACTTGTTTACCTTTATTGTTATAGTTTGCAGATTGCTGAGGATTTTTTAAATATCCATTTTAGAATAAGGTTGTAATTTAACCAAATGTGGAAAACTTCTTTCTACTTTCTGAAGGCACTGAGAATGCCAAAAGCGTGTAAAGCTGTCATCAAGGCAAAGGGTGGCTAATTTAAAGAATCTCAAATGTAAAATATACTTTGATTTGTTTGACACTTTTTTGGTTACTACATGATTCCATGTGTTATTTAAAAGTTTTGATATCTTCACTATTATTATACAATATAGAAAATGGTTAAAAATTAAAGAAAAGCCCTTGCATGAGTAGGTGTCACTGGTACTTTGTGTGTGTGTGTGTGTGTGTGTGTGTGTGTGTGTGTGTGTGTGTGTGTGTGTGTGTGTGTGTGTGTGTGTGTGTGTGTGTGTGTGTGTGTGTGTGTGTGTGTGTGTGTGTGTGTGTACATTATGGACAGTATATGGATAGAATTTGCAGTATATCTGAAGAATACAGAGGATAGAATAATATATACACTACTGGTCAAACATTTTAGAACACCTACTCATTTAATGTTTTTTTCTTAATTTTTTAACTATTTTCTACATTGTAGAATAATAGTGAAGACATCAAACCTATGAAGTAACACATTATGGAATCATGTAGTAACCAAGTGTTAATCAAATCAAAATATATTTTATATATTAGATTCTTCAAATAGCCACCCTTTACCTTGATGACAGTTTTGCACAAACTTGGCATTCTCTCAAACATCTTCAACAGTCTTGAAGGAGTTCCCACATATCACTTGTTGGCTCCTTTTCCTTCACTCTGCCATCTGACTCATCCCAAACCATCTCAATTTGGTTGAGGTTGGGGGATTGTGGAGGCCAGGTCATCTGATGCAGATCTCCATCACTCTCCTCCTTGGTAAAATAGACCTTATACAGTCTGGAGGTGTGTTGGATCATTTTCCTGTTGGAAAACGAATGATCGTCCCACTAAGCCCAAACCAGATGGGATGGCGTTTCGCTGAAGAATGCAGTGGTAGCCATGCTAGTTAAATGTGCCTTGAATTCTAAATTAAAAACAGTTTCACCAGCAAAGCAGCCAGACACCATCACACCTCCTCCTCCATGCTTCACGGTGGGAACCACACATGCAAAGAACCAAAAATCTCCAGTTTAGACTCATCAGAACAAAGGACAGATTTCCACCTGTCTGATGTCCATTGCTCGTGTTTTTTGACCCCAGTAAGTCTTTCTGAAGGCACTGAGAATGCCAAAAGTATGCAAAGCTGTCATCAAGGCAAAGGGTGGCTATTTGAAGAATCTCAAATATAAAATATACTTTGATTTGTTTTACACTTTTTTGCTTACTACATGATTCCAAATGTGTTATTTCATTATTCTACAGTGTAGAAAATAGTAAAAAATAAAGAAAATCCTTGAATGAGTAGGTGTTCTAGAACCTTTAACCGTTAGGGCGTATACACTACTGTTCAAAAGTTTGGGGTCACTTAGAAATGTCCTTGTTTTTTAAAGAAAAGCACATTTTTTGTCCATCAAAATAACATAAAATTGATTGGAAATACAGTGTAGACATTGGTAATGTTGTAAATTACTATTTTAAAAATAAAAGATTAAGATGGGGAAAGGAACACAGACACTGGACAGAGGAAGATTGGAAAAAGGTGTTATGGACAGACGGATCTAAGTCTGAGGTGTTTGGATCACAAAGAAGAACATTCGCGAGATGCAGAAAAGATGCTTGAGGAGTGCTTGACCCCATCTGTCAAACATGATGGAGGCAATGTGATGGTCTGGGTGTGCATTGGTGGTGGTAAAGTGGGAGATATGTACAGGGTAAAACTTATCTTGAAGAAGGAAGGCCATCACTCCATTTTGCAACACCATGCCACATACCCTGTGGACGGCGCTTAATTGGAGCCTATTTCCTCCTACAACAGGACAATGACCCAAAGCACAGCTCCAAACTATGCAAGAACTATTTAGGGAAGAAGCAGTCAGCTGGTATTCTGTCTAATGGAGTGGCCAGCACAGTCACCGGATCTCAACCCTATTGAGCTGTTGTGGGAGCAGCTTGACTGTATGGTACGTAAGAAGTGCCCATCAAGCCAATCCAACTTGTGGGAGGTGCTTCAGGAAGCATGGGGTGAAATCTCTTCAGATTACCTCAACAAATTGACAACGAGAATGCCAAAGGTCTGCAAGGCTGTAATTTCTGTAAATGGAGGATTCTTTGACGAAAGCTAAGTTTGAAGGACACAATTATTATTTCAATTAAAAATCATTATTTATTACCTTGCTCAGGACAGCATCTTGACTGTATTTCCTATTCATTTTGCAACTCATTTAATGTATGTTTTCATGGAAAACAAGGACATTTCTAAGTGACCCCAAACTTTTGAACGGTAGTGTATATGTAGCTGGCTAGTAACAGTGACTAAAGTTCAAGGCAGGGTACTGGGCGGAGGCTTGCTAGTGGTGACTATTTAACAACCTGATGACTTTGAGATAGAAGCTGTTTTTCAGTCCCAGCTGTGATGCACCTGTACTGACCTCGCCTTCTGGATGGTAGCGGGGTGAACAGGCCGTGGCTCGTGTGGCTGAGGGCCTTGATGATCTTATTGTCTTACTACACTTATATACACAGTAATACATGTTGTATTTCTGTGTTCTCTCAACTCATAGCCTAGATGGAGGACTTAAACCCAAGATGGCCAAATCAAGGGGTCTTTTGGAGAAGTTGTCTTCCTATCACCCGTCCTCCCTGTGCCCCCTTATAATTTAGATTAACTAGAGAATTAAGGAGAGAAAGTCGCTTTTCTAGCCGCTGTAGGGGGAGGAGAAAGGGGAAATGGAAGAGGAGCAAACTGTTTGCCCATGTTTCCTCTTTGGATATTAGGAGAAATAAAGTCCACTAATTACAGTGGATTTTAATTGCTCCTCGTCTGGGGGACGTTTCAGGGGTCTTCGTTTAGGCGACAGGTTTATGATTAATGAGAGAAGTTACCCAATTATGGTAATTGTCTGTTTTTAATGAAGATTGATTGTTTGCGTTGAGAATAAAGTATTTTTTTCTTCATGGAAGTATCACAGCTTGGCTTTTGTCAATTTTGCCTTAAACCAGATTTGTTCGTGGTTAGTTTTGAGGTAGAGCAGCAATTTCTTCCAATTGATTATTTAATTATCATGCCTAATTTATTCTCCTCTTGTCTTCCATCTCAATGTTAGAACGGAATCTGTCGCTGAGAAGATGTTGACCAACTGGTTCACATTCCTCTTGTACAAGTTCCTAAAGGTAAGTCCACCATCAAACCAACAAAAAGATATTCCCCATTTCCTGTTTATAATTGCTTTATGAGGATAGGAGTTAGTTAGCACACTATTAGCATTCCAGCAGTAAAGGCATCGGTGGGCGCGGTCTGCTTACGGCTCCAACGAGAGACATTCTTTTTATTTCATTATTTTGTTTAGTGTCATTATTTCTTTGACGGACATGTTCTAGCCTGCGGTCATTAGGCGCTGAGTGTGTGTGACGTTCGACTGGACCTTCTCTCTTCTCACTCTCCCTCGCTCCCTCTTGGAAGAGTGTACAATTACCCCCTAATGAAGCCGGGATGTGGAATTAAAGATAATTTCACAGACAAGCGTACCATGGCGAGGGCTAGGGGATTGATGTATGCGTGTTCCCTCTCGTTAGCAGCTGTCTGGTTAATTAGCGCAGATGCTAACGAGACGTTAACAGCATATGGTGGCAGAGGGGAGAGAGGGAGAGTTGCGGTGCTGTGTAGAAGCCAGGAGAGGACACTGGAGGTGGAGACTTCGCTGGATTTGGATCCACCTCTATCCCACTTAGCAGTTAGCTAGGCCCTGTCTCCACCTCTCTCCCAACTAGCTTCAGTCTCCACCTCTCTCCCAACTAGCTTCAGTCTCCACCTCTCTCCCAACTAGCTTCAGTCTCCACCTCTCTCCCAACTAGCTTCAGTCTCCACCTCTCTCCCAACTAGCTTCAGTCTCCACCTCTCTCCCAACTAGCTTCAGTCTCCACCTCTCTCCCAACTAGCTTCAGTCTCCACCTCTCTCACACTCTGGGTGTTCCCTTAACTCACACATATGCATGTGCATAATTCTCACCTTCGGCATTAAAGACACTTTTTCATTACTGATAAATAGTGGAGAGAGGGTAAGAAGTTTTGAGTGTGTTTTAAAAGTGGGAGAGATAAATGCTCTCTCTATCAAGCACTTAGAGCTATCTCTTTCTCTCTCTCCCTCTCGCTCTTGTGTTCTCTCTCTCTCTCTCTTTCTCATCCTCGACAATGGCACATGCATGTTTACCACGGTGAAGAGCTTCCTAAGCACTTTCAATCGTTTAACCTCTTGTTAGTTTCAGCCTCAGCTGCCACCTGGCCGCCCTCTCTGTCACTCTGCTCTGAACTGATACTCATTTTAAGAGGGAAACTTTTTCTTGAGCCTGAGCTGGGGATAATGACACTATTGACTGGCAAGTGCACGTGATAGTGAAAATGCAGAAAATCTTTATATGAGACCGCCTAGTGCTCTGTCCCCTAGGCCAGTGAGAAGACACAGGAGCACAGCGTTGCCTCATTGCCAGCATATTTCCTCTGTTTGAGGGGTGCAAAATCCACTTGTGACGTATATCTCACTAGACTGCTTTCATTTTACTCTTGCGAGTCTTTTATGCCCGAGCCGGCTTTCCGTTACACGTATAATAACATTAAAGCTTAGTCAGGGATTTAACACACTTTCTCGACACTTGCATCACAAGAAAGAGAAGAAAGAACTTTATTTTGATGCGTTTCACTTTTGTGAAATTGAAAAAAGTTATAATTTTATATGGTTGAAATGTTAACAAATTAGATGTGCTAAAATAAAAGCAATTTCCGAAAATGAACACTTGGATTATAGTGATGTTATGTCTGATCTTGCAAAAAAAATTAAAGTATGTTTAGATAGGTGTAATTTAGAGCCAATCTGGGGGTATCCTGCTGTTGACACACTTGTTGAATTATGCAAGAGTGTGTGACAAAGGTAATTGAGGCAGTCTAGACAGAGCGGGTGAGTGCCGGTAGGGTAGACAGAGCGGGTGAGTGCCGGTAGGGTAGACAGAGCGGGTGAGTGCCGGTAGGGTAGACAGAGCGGGTGAGTGCCGGTAGGGTAGACAGAGCGGGTGAGTGCCGGTAGGGTAGACAGAGCGGGTGAGTGCCGGTAGGGTAGACAGAGCGGGTGAGTGCCGGTAGGGTAGACAGAGCGGGTGAGTGCCGGTAGGGTAGACAGAGCGGGTAGACAGAGCGGTGAGTGCCGGTAGGGTAGACAGAGCGGGTGAGTGCCGGTAGGGTAGACAGAGCGGGTGAGTGCCGGTAGGGTAGACAGAGCGGGTGAGTGCCGGTAGGGTAGACAGAGCGGGTGAGTGCCGGTAGGGTAGACAGAGCGGGTGAGTGCCGGTAGGGTAGACAGAGCGGGTGAGTGCCGGTAGGGTAGACAGAGCGGGTGAGTGCCGGTAGGGTAGACAGAGCGGGTGAGTGCCGGTAGGGTAGACAGAGCGGGTGAGTGCCGGTAGGGTAGACAGAGCGGGTGAGTGCCGGTAGGGTAGACAGAGCGGGTGAGTGCCGGTAGGGTAGACAGAGCGGGTGAGTGCCGGTAGGGTAGACAGAGCGGGTGAGTGCCGGTAGGGTAGACAGAGCGGGTGAGTGATGGTAGGGTAGACAGAGCGGGTGAGTGATGGTAGGGTAGACAGAGCGGGTGAGTGATGGTAGGGTAGACAGAGCAGGTGAGTGATGGTAGGGTAGACAGAGCGGGTGAGTGATGGTAGGGTAGACAGAGCGGGTGAGTGATGGTAGGGTAGACAGAGCAGGTGAGTGATGGTAGGGTAGACAGAGAAGGTGAGTGATGGTAGGGTAGACAGAGAAGGTGAGTGATGGTAGGGTAGGGTAGACACCCATCGTTCACACCCACTTAAGCCTTAGTCCCACCCATCTCTTTAAGGATTCACATATGAGGCCATGTGGTAAACACACGATAATAGTAAAACAAGTCTAAGTTTATTTGTCACATGCACAGGATACAGAAGGCATAAACGGTACAGTGATAGTACTTGCATAGTAGCAATATCAAAAATAGAAAGTGTCCAGATCAAATTATTTTATCATTATTAAATGATGCTTACCTGACACAATTGTCTAAATTGATGGGTCATGTGAAGGAAATTATATAACCACCCCTCCCTCACCCACATCTAGCTAAGTGGATGGGTCATGTCTGGCTGAAATTTAGTATTTTATTTAGACATGTAGCTAGAAAGGTAGCTAGGTAGCTAGCTAGCTAAACAATTAATCGGAATGATCCCAACTCATACTACCGCCAAAATAATCATTGTCATAGCTCTAGTATGAATCTGCAGGTAGCTAAAGCTAACAAACTAGGTTCAATGTTAGCTAGCTAACATTAGGCTATATCTAGCTACGCAAATGGATTTCTGATTCGATATTATATAATGTTCCTACACAGATCACATGTAATGTTAGCTAAAGCTAAAGTTTTCTAGCTAACTAACAGTATGCTTTAACTTGCAATAAAAACTTTTGACATCATTTGAAATTTATATCTGAAAATGTAGCTAGACTCTTACCTGTATACATGGATGAATGCTTCACGGCTGTTACGAATCCCTTTTGGCCCGACAGTCTAGGGGGGATGGTAATGAGACCTGTAACATAACTCATGCAAATTATTATTGTGACAAAGTAAAAGTGTGAACGAAATAACCACGACAACAGAAATCTACCGTCAAACTCTAGGTTTATTTATAAACACACGGTAATGGGGGGAGCAGGAAAAGGGGCTGAGCTGGACCCAAGGAAAGAAACAATAAGTATTCAAAAACACCCCTAAGCTAGACTAGCATACTTTAACAACAGCTAACTAACTAACCAAAAATACAGTGGGTGGTCCGCCCAGTTCTAACTAGTGTATTTAACAAAGTTCACCTACGGGTAGTGTATGCCCATGGGCGACTTGTCTTGGTTTCCCCCTTTTCCCACCAGCAACAAACAAACACCATAACCAAAAACAATACTCACAGGTGATGACAAAGTGCTATGAGGTGTTTAAACAAAAGAGAGGTTAAGACACAAAGCGAGAGTGAAACACAGAGACCTACAGACATGGCATTTACAGAGAGATTGAGCTCTAGAACAAACAAATGATGGGGTTTTTAAACCATGGGGAAGGAACTGTGATAGGTTAGGAAATAGGAGGAGGTGTGTCTTCTGATTGATGATTGATTGTTGACTGATTGGGGAGTGATGATTTTCACCTGTGAGGGGAGAAGGAGAGAAAGGAAACACACACACAGGATACACACACACACAGGATAACTATATCCGTAACAACGGCAGACTGGAACCATTTAAGTCCGTTTTGTTTGAAGCTACAGTACATCTTGTTTGGCCAGCTTTGTTTCAAGTCACTCCGGTTGACACTGACTGTGACATGTGCAGAAAGTAGCATATCACCTTTTCCAACTGATCTGTCGATAGCGCCTGCTAAATTCAGGGCATAAATGTTGTTGAGAAAAGTAGCAAAACCTTTGTAGTTCTTGATGGCTAATGTTATATTGGTTCCCAAGTGGTGCAGCATCTCAGTGCTAGAGGTGTCACAACAGACACCCTGGTTCGAATCCAGGCTGTATCACAACTGGCCGTGATTGGGAGTCCCATAGCGCGGCGCACAATTGGCCCAGTGTCGTCCGGGTTTGGCCAGTGTAAGCCGTCATTGTAAATAAGAATTTGTTCTTAACTGACTTGCCTAGTTAAATAAAGGTTTAAAAACAATACAAAAATAAATATTTCAAAACGGCACAGTAGAAAGGACTGTCAACACATGAACAGCTCATGTTATAGACAGAAGCATGCTACATGGCAGACCAATCCAAACTCATCGCACGGCATGTCCAGCCCATTCATTATCTCAGCCAATCATGGCTAACGTGAAGGTTCCTGTCTTTTTTCGTAGCTTAACCAAACTAGACTCGTAATTTAACAATTTTATTCGTATTTATTGATGGAATACAAGTTTGTTATTAAGGCACGTGAAAAAAAAGCATTTTGTTCTAAAATAAATGTTTACGTTCAAATGCCACTCCTGTGAAGTAGTGACATGCAACATACGCCTAGTTTCCTGAAATGAGTCACATTTATGAGTGCATTCTAAGAAATGAATGGAGACATTTTACAATAAATGCAATACCTGAATTCCCATCCAAATTCCTGAACTCCATTCATTATTTGTCCGTGCCAGTAAAATGTTTTATGTGCTATAATATATCTCATTTTCCATCTGTTGCATTCATTATAATTGTTTTTGAAACCTTTTAACAATTTAGATGTCCATTGCTATATGCATACCTGTTAAGATATAGATACAGCCCTTGCCTGTCTCTGATGACCTGTGTCCATGTGTCTCTAGGAGTGTGCGGGCGAGCCTCTGTTCATGCTGTACTGTGCCATGAAGCAGCAGATGGAGAAGGGGCCTATAGACTCCATCACAGGGGAGGCGCGCTACTCCCTCAGTGAGGACAAGCTCATCAGACAGCAGATTGACTACAAGACCCTGGTTAGTACGGTCAAATAGAAATATTTTACAGGGCGATAATGATATTTGATCAAATATATGATTTAGCTTTGAGAAGGCATTAAGGGTGATAGGATTTTGCATTACCTCAGTGACCTTAATTAGTGCTTGCTGCTTGAATATGCGACTCAAATTCCTGCAAATGCCAACTAAGTGAGCTGGACCTCATTTCTGCCCCTCCCTCCCCTGTCAGACACTTCACTGTGTGAACCCGGAGAACGAGAACGCCCCCGAGGTGACGGTGAAGGGGCTGAACTGTGACACCATCACCCAGGTGAAGGAGAAGCTGCTGGATGCAGTGTACAAGGGCAGCCCCTACTCCCAGAGACCCAAGGCTGGGGACATGGACCTGGGTAAGAACACCAGGAGGAGATTGTGTTTACAGTGTGTGTTTACAGTGTGTGTGCGTTGGCGTGCAATCTATTCTCATCCTCCTATCCTCCTCACCACAGAGTGGCGTCAGGGCAGGATGGCCAGAATCATCCTTCAGGATGAGGATGTCACAACAAAGATCGACAACGACTGGAAACACCTCAACACACTGGCCCACTATCAGGTGAGAGGAGAGAGAGGTGGTGGGTGGGCTGGGGTGTACTGCCTCGGCGGTTTTATCTATGCAAACAGACAGTGGATGGAGCGATTGGCACGACAGCATTTATAAGACAAACCATTGTTTTTCATTCCTTGTAGGTGACGGACGGCTCAGTGATCGCTCTGGTGCCAAAGCAGAACTCAGCCTACAACATATCCAACTCCTCTACCTTCACCAAGTCTCTCAGCAGATATGGTGAGTCATTCCTTCATATTTATTTTTCTCTTAATTTCTCTCTCAATCTCTGCCTTTCTTTGCTCTCTTGGATTTTTCTCAGCCTCTCTGACCTGAGAGAACCATAAATCCACCAATAGGCATTTTCACCATCTCGGATATGACAGGCATTACATCAGACAGCTCATTCCTCCTTCCAAAGACTGAAGACCAATAGCTAACAACTTTAAACACAGCCTCAGCTCCACACCGCATCAGTGTAACCAGCTCCCTGGCAAAAACCTTTTTCCGAAGCTTTCACCTTTGTTGTTGTTTTCCCTCCCTCTCCTTATTTCCGTTGTTGTGTTGATAAGGGGTAGAAGCAACAATAGCAACGCTGACAGGCCAGTGAAAGCCAGGCTGGTTTATTCGTCCACAGAGAGGATCGCCCAGCCCTGGCTGTTGTAAACGTGCACCACTCTCCCCCAGAAGCCAATGGACATGATTGCCATGGAATTACAGGCACTCAATCAGCAGTAGCAACAGCCACAGTAGTAGTAGGAGCAACCTTGTGATGAATGTACAATAGATGTAGGAATACAGGAGACCAATTGGCTGCTAGGAGAGTGACTACAGAATGTTCCGGTGTGAACAAGCTGATATAATGGGGTCTCAAACAAGGTCTTTGGCATAGAGATCAATCTTAGTCACACTGGTTTTGTTTTCCTCTTTGGTCATCACTGGTTTTAACTCCCACCCATGACATACGTGGGACAGGAGTTAGTCTCTGGCGCGCTGTTTAAATACTACAGGGCTCATATTCACAAAGTGTCTAAAGAGTGCTGATCTAGGATCAGGTCCCGATGTTAGTTATTATGATTGAAAAGGCTAAACTGACCCTAGACCAGCACTCTTACTGTGAGACGCTTTGTGAGTACAGGCCCAGATCTCAGTAAAGTTAATTGGGAACATTCAGGGCAGTTGTCTTGCTCTGATGCCCCACTGTTCTTTTGATTTGGTCTAGTGGAAAGCATCAACAAGCCCAGAACCACTGACACACATTAGTCTCTATGTGTCAGTGAGTTTCTGAGATGTAATTCTCTCATCCTCTCGCCCTGAAAACCAGGGGGCCCTCCCTGCCATCCGAAACTCAGAAGCCCCGAGCGTCACGCCATCATTCAGACGGTGTGTGAGAGATAGACAGAGATTGAAGTTGTTTTTCTCTCACTCTCCATCCTCTCATCCCTCCCTCCATACATTAGAGAGGGACTGACGCCCCTGCATTCTGGCTACCCTGCCAGCCTCCTCGCCAGGCAGCCTCCCTCCCATGCCGGCTGCAACTACAGCAGGCTGGCTGATAAAAGGAACGCAGTAGATAGGCATCCTTTGGTTTACCATAATGAAGTTTGACACTCGCACCTTTATTAATGAAGCAATGCATGGAGGCCGTCTGCCCCGGGGAGGAGAGGAGACTCACACAATGGGCCTGTACAGCCTGACTCATCCACTACCACAAGCAGGAAGGATATTGGTGTAATGTGAATGGGGTTCTATTATATCCAGCACTATAACATTATGGGTCATTTGGGATGGGGAGAGGGCATGGGGACAAGCGAGGGAGATAAAGATGGAAGGGCTGGTGTAAAAATGTGTGCTAATGATAAGACAGAAAGCAGATTCTCTTTCCTATCTCCTCTCTTGGCCCTGCCTCAATGAAATGAGGCACACTGTTTTCGTTCTCCCACTTTGCCAATTAGTTAGAATCTGCCAATTGAGAGTAATGAGTCGGCTAACTCTCCTCGCTCCTTAGTTGAGGCCTAATCACTCCATCCATCCACTTCTCTGACGGACAATAAAAGAGGCTACAGGGATCTGTTGTCTTGCTCATTAATGTTCTCTCCATCTCAAGGGTCAGGTCCCAGTGCATCATGGGCTGTGACCCTGTGACAGACAGATTGACACTGCTCCTCACGCTGGTATGGTCTTTGTTCTTGCTGGATGACGGACAGATAGACAGCCCAAAGAGCCCTTTCTTCACTAGACTAAATGGGACTGTTATTTAGTCAGTCACCAGACTAAATATGTTTGTCTTCTAATTTATGTTTGTCCACTATGTGCAGAGCTTGGCAAGGGTCATATACATTTTTGAAGGCATAATTTTGACCTGAAATATGTGATTTATGAGTGCGTATCAATTGAACTCAAGTTGAAGCTCTCACAACACAATAGGGCATGGAACCAGGGAGTCAGACTGGTGTTCTGTTCTGGTCATCTTGTTCCATTGACCTCTAAAGACCTCTGCATTGTGTGTTCCTGATTAATCTGTCTTTGTCCTGATGTTCCTGTGTCTCTCTTGCCTCCGTTCAGAGAGCATGTTGCGGACAGCCAGCAGTCCAGACAGTCTGCGCTCCCGCACCCCCATGATCACCCCTGACCTGGAGAGTGGCACCAAGCTGTGGCACCTGGTCAAGAACCACGACCACTCTGACCAGCGCGAGGGAGACCGGGGCAGCAAGATGGTCTCTGAGATCTATCTGACCCGTCTGCTCGCTACCAAGGTAAGATTACATAGACACCAGGCCAGCCTGCTGTATATCACACCTTCGTAAAAGACATGTACAGTACTGTTGATCTAAGTCAACTCATCTGAGTGTTGAGTAAGTCACTGAAATGCCCTCCATATCGTCGCTGTCAGATGAAAACCTTGAACTCCATTTTTGCCAATTATCATTTTTAACATGTATTGAGAGCAGTAACTCCACTCAATGTGTTCCATTTCCTGACTTTAGGACCACGAAAATGTAAACAGTATTTCTTGCGTGAAGAGGACCTCCCTTTTTTGTTTTCGATAGTCCCTTGATATGCCTGTCTCTTTAACAGCTCAGCCTCCGTTGTTGTGTTGTATTCTTCTGGCGTTCCTCATATCAGCCAAGTCTCTGTTAACTGGCCAAACAGGGCCGGCCTGCCTGCCTGCCTGACACTCTCCTCTCGCCTAACTGCCTCTGAGCTGATTGTTTCCATCCTAATTGTAGGGGAAGAAAACCATGGAAATTAGACGCTGTTTACAAGCCTCTTGGGTGGTCAATTTCGATTCATAATAAAAACGAGAGATAAATATAAAGGGGGTAGAGAAGAGAAAATAGCAGGAGACAGGTCATTTGTTGTAGGATTGAATGTTTCGTGGTGCGTGATGCAGAGAAGTGAAAGGAATTCCAATAGCTCACGTAGGTCTGTCTGTCTGCTAAACTAGCCCATCTCAGTACTTTGATGTTGGAGCAGGAAAATGTGGCGTCCTCTCCACAGACACTCCCCCTTAAAGATGCTGGTCGCTGTGGGGAGAAATGTATCTCTGTTGGTTGATTTGAAATCTGTAGGTGTGTAATTGGAGAATAACCCGGACAACTAAACCTCTGTCCTCTCCTCAGGGTACCTTACAGAAGTTTGTGGACGACCTGTTTGAGACCATCTTCAGCACGGCCCACCGCGGCAGCGCCCTGCCTCTCGCCATCAAGTACATGTTTGACTTCCTGGACGAGCAGGCCGACAAACACTCCATATCAGACTCAGACGTACGGCACACCTGGAAGAGTAACTGGTGAGACACATTACCAACATTGAGTACCTGTACCTGTATGTTTTGGTTGTATAATGTGTATAATCTCCTCATGATGAAACATCTCCTCTCCCATCCCAGTCTGCCTCTGCGGTTCTGGGTGAACGTGATCAAGAACCCCCAGTTTGTGTTTGACATCCATAAGAACAGCATCACAGATGCTTGTCTGTCTGTGGTGGCTCAGACCTTCATGGACTCTTGCTCCACATCAGAACACAAGCTGGGCAAAGACTCGCCCTCTAACAAGCTGCTCTACGCCAAGGACATCCCCAACTACAAGAACTGGGTGGAGAGGTATTTATGACACAGATCTCAACTCCACAGACTGGGTGGAGAGGTATTTATGACACAGATCTCAACTCCACAGACTGGGTGGAGAGGTATTTATGACACAGATCTCAACTCCACAGACTGGGTGGAGAGGTATTTATGACACAGATCTCAACTCCACAGACTGGGTGGAGAGGTATTTATGACACAGATCTCAACTCCACAGACTGGGTGGAGAGGTATTTATGACACAGATCTCAACTCCACAGACTGGGTGGAGAGGTATTTATGACACAGATCTCAACTCCACAGACTGGGTGGAGAGGTATTTATGACACAGATCTCAACTCCACAGACTGGGTGGAGAGGTATTTATGACACAGATCTCAACTCCACAGACTGGGTGGAGAGGTATTTATGACACAGATCTCAACTCCACAGACTGGGTGGAGAGGTATTTATGACACAGATCTCAACTCCACAGACTGGGTGGAGAGGTATTTATGACACAGATCTCAACTCCACAGACTGGGTGGAGAGGTATTTATGACACAGATCTCAACTCCACAGACTGGGTGGAGAGGTATTTATGACACAGATCTCAACTCCACAGACTGGGTGGAGAGGTATTTATGACACAGATCTCAACTCCACAGACTGGGTGGAGAGGTATTTATGACACAGATCTCAACTCCACAGACTGGGTGGAGAGGTATTTATGACACAGATCTCAACTCCACAGACTGGGTGGAGAGGTATTTATGACACAGATCTCAACTCCACAGACTGGGTGGAGAGGTATTTATGACACAGATCTCAACTCCACAGACTGTAAGATTGTCTATCTCATGGTTTATGTCAAGCAGATATACAGTAGTATTTATGTAAACAGTTGATCAAATTATATCAGAGGTGTTCATGGTGATGGAGAGTTGACCAGACGGTTGTTGACAACTACTTCTCCTTGTAATCCAGACCTTCACATACCTAACTAAAGAGGTGTCCTAACCAGTCCAGAATGTCCTCTCCAGGTGTCCTCTCTCTCCAGGTGTCCTCTCCAGTCCTAACCCCTCTTCTCCCCTGCTTCCCTCCTGTCCTGAAGGTACTACTCCGACATCTCCCGTATGCCGGCCATCAGTGACCAGGACATGAGTGCCTACCTGGCTGAACAGTCCCGGCTGCACCTCAGCCAGTTCAACAGCATGAGTGCCCTGCATGAGATCTACTCCTATATCATCAAGTACAAAGATGAGGTGAGTCACCAGTATATTATGAAGATCATAATGATATAGATATATTATGAAAATGAGTTAGATTTGTCAGTCACAATATGAAGAGATCAGAATAGAATCACCATTGTTTCTGTATGTTGAAGGGGTGATGCAGAAGTCCCAGCTATCAGCCCTCTTGTGTTCCTGATGAATGGAATGTGGGCGTTCTAATTCAATTAATAGATTACTGAGTAGATGTCCATAATTGCATGCAGCTATTTCACCATTAAGGTACATATTATGAAGCTAATTGACAACAGCACTAACACAAGGCGCATTAGCAGTCCATAATGCAGCCTGCTGCATGACACCCTAACAGCGAGTACACAGCTCTCTGATGGACCCACCAGTACCTCTTCTTCCAGTTCCCACAATACCATAGTAAATACAGCACCTCAGCTGTGCTTTCTATGGATATCCACCTCTTGCAGCTTCTACAGTCATCCGCCTGTTTGATCAAATTTGTCATCTATGCAATGTCAAATAGTAGAAATTCAGCGTTCCATGTTCACACCTATCTATGACTAAACAAGTGTATTGTGTTTGTCGGGGAAGAGATCAACTGCCTTTGGTATTGTAAATACCAATAAATTGCCTGCTCATGCCACCA
Organism: Oncorhynchus masou masou; assembly: GCF_036934945.1. NCBI lineage: Eukaryota > Metazoa > Chordata > Actinopteri > Salmoniformes > Salmonidae > Oncorhynchus > Oncorhynchus masou. The sequence continues at coordinate 26,161,965 of NC_088229.1, forward strand.
CAACAGCATGTTTGATTCAACAGCTGTTTACACAGACTGACAGATGTTCTGATAGACTTTCTCTGCTGGTGGTCGACCCTGTCTTCCTCTCTCTCATCGCTCTCTTCTCCATCCCTCTCTCCTCCCTCCCCAGATCCTGTCTTCACTGCAGAAGGATGAGCAGTCTCGCAGGCAGAGACTGCGCAGTAAGCTGGAGCAGGTCATCGACACCATGGCCCTGGCCAGCTGAGGAACGGCCCGCCACTGAGGGGCGGAGAAGGTACCCGCCAGGCCTTCTCTCACTGACGCCAGCCCCTGACCCCCAACACAATGCATTAGGACTGCAAGGACACAAGCAGTACACTGGAGACACACCAGAGTTAGGCCTGGGCTCCGGCCCATCAAACCACCCATTTATAAACACGTAACGTCTGTCGCCCCGAGAAAGTGTCTTATCATAACGGTCTTCATCACTGGTTTCAGTTTTTCTTCCGTGTTGATCCATCTACCCACAGCCGGGACTGTGAAGCAGCTGGCTGAAGAGGGGGGGGGCTATGGAGAAAGGACTTCATGTATATAGCTCCCCTCTCAATGGAAGCTTCTGGCGTGTCAGCGACTTCATCAACTTTCATGGACGTCATTTTCATTTTCAGATCCTGTTTTTGTTGTTGTGTGATTTATCTTTAGATTTTGTGTTTTTATCAACTACCTACTCTCTCCAGTGGTGTGTTTTTATCAACTACCTACTCTCTCCAGTGGTGTAGAACTACCTACTCTCTCCAAGGGTGTGTTTTTATCAACTACCTACTCTCTCCAGTGGTGTGTTTTTATCAACTACCTACTCTCTCCAGTGGTGTGTTTTTATCAACTACCTACTATCTCCAGTGGTGTGTTTTTATCAACTACCTACTCTCTCCAGTGGTGTGTTTTTATCAACTACCTACTCTCTCCAGTGGTGTGCCACTTGTGTTACTGCTGAATTTGCACAATTTACAAAAAAGCTAAATCAAAAGAAGAGGATATATAAATATATATAGATATATAAATACAACTTCATTTTTAAAGAAACAAATGAAAATAGTCAAAGTTTTCCATTTTAATGTACAGAATACTTTGAAAGAAAAGGATTTGATATTTCAAAGACTGAACTATGAAAACAAGAGGAAACCTTGTCCTGTGCCATGTTTTATTTGAATGTTGTTTAGTGCAAAGACGTTTTCTTTAGATCAAATGTGCTATGATTAAAATGTTGTCATGCCTCGTGACTGAACAGTAAAAAAAAATGTTAAATGACAAAAAAACAGAAGAAAATCAACAAATCGTAAAGTTTTGGGGCCTTTCCTGTCTTGGGAGAACATATGTTTTAATAGTCCTGGAAATACCGTAGCTATTTGGTGTTCCGGTATTTTAGACAACCACAGTGCTATTGTGGCTTTTAGAAAAACCAAAGGCTCGGTTTTGTATACCACTCTGGTGAAAGAAAACAGCCTTCTGTGTTAGCCACCTGGATGAGCAGCCCTCTTGGTTGCTCCCTTGACCAAGCACACCTCTGTGCACAGGCTCCAGACCACAATGAAGTAGATCACTTTAGTTCTGGGACCTCAAGGTTTTTTGGAAGGCAAATATCATGGCTTACAGTACAGTGATGTTGTGGGCTTTGCTGTACAACAGAAGTCAGACACCACAGAAGGATTCATTGGACTTTAGCACCACGCTAAATGTAGCAAAGGTTTCATTCACCCACTACCCTTTTAAAGGCTTCATGAAGTTCCACCTGCTGTCTCTCCTCAGGTTCCTCAGATACTGTAGATCACTGTGTTAGAGTTACAGTCTTACAGACTGTCATGGTGGACACTGAGGAAGAGGTTTGCAGACAAAGATGAGAGAAGTTCATAGGTAAAGCTTTGAGCGAAGGGTAATCTCTCATGATTTGAACCCCACATGAGAGCAAGTACTGTCACTCTAGTGACTTCAACATTCAACAGTTCTATTTTAGTGTAATTAAATAGATGGTTTCTTTTTTATTGTTGATCTGTTGAAGTGGTGAAAGTTGTATGAGTTTGTGTGTTTGTACTCTGCAGCAACCAAACAATGGTTAGTGCTAGCAGAGTAGATCTCCCAGGGTTTCCCTTATGTTCCTTAACAGCATCTGTGACGAGCGTCACCCTACCGGAAAAAGAGGAGTTTTAAAGCGCCAACAAGGAAGGTGCACATTCAGTGTTGTCTTTTCTTTGTTTTTCAGTCTGCTGTGAAGATGAAAAAAACAGTGAAAAATATGTTGAAATGCAAACACCTGTGATGTGTGACAAGATGATGAGATGTAGCTCAGTCTTTGTGAGTGTTTTTAACTGGGCGAAGGTTTTTGTTTCCTCAGAAATCTGATACTTTTGTGAAATGCATTGTCTCCCTTTAACATGTTACACCGATTCCCTTTCGGTCATGTACAAAATCAAGAAGCTTCATTCCTTTCCCTTGTCCTCTGAGATTAGAGATACAGTATGACTGGCTAGAAGAAAGACGCAGATACAGTTCTGAGAAACCTCTGAAATATTTAGGTCAGTTCTCCAGTGAGAGTCGTGTGAATCACACAGACTACAGATGTGATATGTAACCTTCCATCCATCCATCTATCCGAGATCAGGATTCAACAAATGTGGTGGGATTTAATGAAACTGAAAAGTCTCTCCTAAATGTATTTACTTAAAATGTTTTGTTTAATGTGATATTCAAATTCCTCCTAATCAGTTGGGAGTAGGACTTCATAACATATCCTATATTTTATTAGACATTTACATTTTCTGAAAATATATGGATATTTAGTATTCATGTTTCACCTCAGTGTCCTGCAGGGCTGTTACTGTCATCTTCCTCCTCTCTTGGTCATCCTCCAATACGGACAACCTCTCCTTTCCTTTCCAGCTCAGGCCTGTCCTAGTGTTGGCAACTCAATGAAGTTCAATACCGCACCCTACAGCCAATCCCTCCCTTCCCACCCGACCAAACACATAGGGCTGGAATCGCTGTATGTACTGTACTTGATATCGGAGAGCAGGGCATACAGACTAGTTTATGGAATTCTTAACTTAAACAGAGTTTTATGCTGGTTACTGGCCTTTTCCAAACCAGAGAAGGTAGTGGAGGATCGGCATTGACTTGACCACTTTTCTGTTCATTCACCCTATTTGGGATGGTTTGAGATATTTTTAAACTGCTACTATGTTCTTCTGTTAAGCATCTTTTATTCCCTGATGGAGCACATTTGTTTAGTGGATGGAAAATGTTGCTGTGTGCTGCCTCCCTCCCGCCACACACACTAGGCTTTGATGACTGTGATTGTAAAACAGCTGGTTGCATTTTAAAGTCTCAGGATGGTTCTCCTGCTTTGATGTCGTTTGGCTCTTCTGTTATTTAAGTGAGAGGTTTCTGATGATGATGATGATTCGGATCTTGGGGGGGATTATGGATATGTGTAGTAATCTGTAAACTTACTCTATGGAGTATATAAAAAGTTATATTGTATGTACTGGGGCAGTTGGTCTCATGTTTTATTTTCATGTTATTTTATTTTACTATGCTACTTGTTGTGTGAAGATGACAAGAAAGAGGCTTCGCTACAGAACTCCTTTGAAGAAAACGGTACTTATTTTGTCTCGTCTTGCTGCCGTAGTGAGTTGGGTGGAAGATGGAGAGGAAAGCCAGAGGGAGAGATCCAGATGCTGTTTGATGAACACAGAGCTTTCACTTTGCACATAGTGCCTTGTCAGCTCCCCCTCACCTTCCCACAACCCTCTACGACCCCTCCATTACCCACAATCCACCACCTTACCATGCCCACTCAAAACACTGTCACAGGTTCCCCACTCTGCCGCCACACCAGTGAACAACTTCTATCCTTGTCCTCCTGATCCCCTCTTTTGGTTTGTTTTAATTATGGCATATTGGAAAGCAGTTCCTTTTTTCAAAGTACTTTTAAAAAGGCTTAGGAGCATACATTAAAATATGTAGACACAAATTTAAGAAAAAAATAGAAACTAAAGAGTTTTAATACTTTATGAATTCTGATACCTTTTTAAGAGTTTGAGACTTGAAGCAACTGTGACAGGTTGGCTGTTTCACGCTTGTGTAAATATTCTGCTATTTCCTATTTTGCAGATTTATTACTTGTAAATAAACACGCATCAAGGAGAGATTAAACATTTTTTGCTAAATCTGTTTTGTCTTGTTTTTTTCTGTCTGGCTATTTGTAACTACTAGGACAGCATCCCAGGTTATAAAAACAGGCAAACACTTAGAAAACGACTGTGACTTTAGTTTATATGCAGCTCTAAAGCATTGCAGAACATAACAGATCTTCTGCCTTTCTCTAGTTGTCCATCAGTGTGAGGATGGAGGGAGATATTTGTTCTTAGCACATGGCCACCCTGCCTAATTCTAATAGTCTCGCTAAAACTCCCATCAATAGAACACCAGAATTACCAAACGATTACAAGACCACTGATTCCGTAAATGACGCTGTCAGAAATAAATGTTCACTTAGCAGTAATGGTGTGAAGTCCTGTGCCATAATACTGTTGAAATGATTAACTCACCATTTATTTTCTCAATCATTTCCAGTGCTGGTTCATGTACAGAATTGCAGTCATTCTGTTCTCTTTTTGCATACATCGGAATGTATCTTAAGGCCTTTACGAGTCTCTCTCTCTGTCTGTCTCACTCACTCTCTCTCTTCTCTCTCTTTCTGCCCCCCCCCCGATGAGTAGGTATGTCACTTGACTTTGTTCTAGGTAATGTTAAGTTGAGGCACAGAATAGTCGAGCTTTAGCCAGCCTCTCAGATCTGAAGCTGCATGTCACTGTTGTCTTTGTTCTCTGTAATATTATGTTGTAGTAGTGAGGCAGAGAGTGGTTGTGCTCTAGCCTCTCAGCTCTGAAGCTGTCCATTATCAGGCCTGCTGAAAAGTGGTACATTTAAATGCAGAGCCCTCCCCCAGGGGCCCCAGGATTTGACAAGAACACCATCAATCAAATTAATAGCACATTACAATAACATAAAAAGGAGAGCTTTAGCCCCTACAGAAATACTGACCTGAATTATATAGAAGGCTGTCAGTTTGCACAATGAAATTGATCTGCCTTTATAATTGTAAGTGCCTTTTTCAAGTGTTCTACCTGTGGGGCAATGTCAACTTAATCTTTTGCTGTTCCTCCCTGCATGTAGTACTTCAGACTGGGGGCAGTTTGACACACAGGCACCCTGCTCTGGCTCTCCCTGGTCTCTGGTTTCCCATGGTGATGTTTTCACAGACCTTAGGGGGCTTTGATCTTCACAGCCTTTCATTTTCATCCTCTCTTTTTCTCTTGCATTTAATTTTGTTCAGGTCACAGCAGGTAGAGCAGGTACAAATGCCAACCCCTCCCACGGCCAAATGCAGTCCATCTAGCTGCTCTTCGACCCTATCTCAGGGAGTCCCATTACCATGTTGTGATTTGTCCTTGCTGAAAAACCCCTCTTCATTTTCTGTCGATCCGCCCTTTCACTTTAATGAACAAACACGGTCGTCCTGAGACCAGAGGATGAATGACAAAGTCACATTGGCTTTAGCAGTGGTGTCGACTCTTGGTGAGGAGATTAAACTGCGATAAGGAGTCTTTTCTCCACTGTCTGCATTGCAGAGAGAGGATGTAGCCTAGTTGACTAGTCTCAGAGGGGGTAGACAGTTAATACTGCCTCACAGAGAAGGCACTGCCACCTCCATATACTGTAGCTCTCTTCATGAGGCCCAGTAAATGAAGATCAGCATGGGAATAAGATGATACCAGTGGATCAGTGCAGAGAGACGGGGCCAAACTAGTGTGGCCCCTCCGTTTTTAAAGCTGAATTAGCGCGGCTAATGCTAAAATGGGCCTCCTTGGGTGAGGTAAATCTCAGTGAAGAAAGAGGCTTTGCACATTTTCTGGTCACCTCTGAAGGCTAAGCTGCTCCTAAGGACTTACTGCAAGCAATCAGTAATTACCAGCTTCCTACAAAGAAAAGAACTCAGCAGAGTGCAGAACTGAGACTTCAGAATTCAGGGCTGGTTTCCTTATTAGAAAAGGTTCCCCTGCAGACTCTCTCTTCACCTTTGTTCTACTCTGCCCAACAGGTTATTCTCTCACCTTCTCCTTTTGTCTTAACGGTCTCTCTCTGTCTTTGACACTCCGCAGGATGGACAGACGCTGCTGAAGCTGACAGAGGAGAACAAAACTGAGCAGACGGAAGCAGTCATCTTAGCGTCTGCTCCCTCCGTCTCCCCATGCCCCTCGTCTCTCTGCAGGAAGCAGAAGCCGTCAGATGCAGTCAGGGTTTTAAGAGCTAGTGGCCGCCGGCCGGACGGACAGAGATGATTTTGCTACCTCAGACAAGGTCAGGCCCCGGCGGAGCTGTAAGTGTCGATCCGATTAGTAGCCTCGCAGCTCACCTCTCGCCAGGAGGAAAGGACAGGTGAAGTGTAGGAGATTGAAGAGAGGTAATAAGGGATCTTCAGAAAAACCTCAATGTTACCTGAAGTGTTCAGTTTTTTTTCCATGTTTTTTGTTTGTTTTTAAGCGATTAAACACAAGTTAAACTAAAGCACATTACTGTATGCAGATGAAAAAACTATCTCTCCTTTGAAATAACTGAATTATCTGGGAACATAGGGGTGGTTGGTCTGTTGTGTCTTGACCAGAGGGGTATCCTACGAAATATGTTTGAGGAGTTAGTGAGGTATCTTTGGTTAACTCTGAGTTCAACTCAGGATAACTAGTCATACGAAAGTTGCTCAGCTTTTAGCCAGGTCCATTTTTATGGCATTGAATCCTTCAGAAGTAACCTGCTCCACGGCAGGATAATTCAGGGCTAACTCTATTTATCCTGAAAGAAGTGTCTGAGCCACGAGTTGAGGACCAATGAAATCAGATTGCCTCCCTCTGTGTCATCATCCCCTTCATTTGTGGAAGATGTCTTATTAAATATTTTAGTTATAAAATATTTTTTTGCGTGCAAAAAACGTGTAATGTTAAAATGGCGATCACATGATACATTTAGTAATAACAGAATGCATTTTAAACTTTATGCACAGTAACACTTTTGTTGAACCAGAACCTGGCCATACAGGAGGCCTCGTTATGGCTAATCTCCTCTAAGACCAGGAAGCAGCCATTTAACTTGCCGCGCACCAGCTTTTCAAGCTTAATAATGTCAAAACACATTCTTTACTCACAAAATATGGAGTTTCAATGAACAACTATCGTCATTTACTGCCATCACAGCCGGTATGTACTTCCAGAAGAAGTCGAAATAAAAAGTTATATTCAACCGAAAAAATGCCTCCTCGGCAATTTGCAATGTCAACGTCTCCTGTAAGGCCAGATTCTGGTTCACACTTTTGTATGACTTAATACAATTATCGATAGGAGTGGGAAAAAAAGGTGCTTGTGGTTGTGCATGGATAAGTACATCAAAGCATACCAAACTCTGCATTAAGGATAAGTAATAAAGACAACACTTCTAAATGTCTATTTCACACCATAGCCTGCTGAATTTGCACAATAATTATTTCATTTTGATTTCTGTACAATGTAAAATGTGGCACTGACTCGCCCATGGATTAATGTTTCAGCATTGTCTCAATGAAGAGTTCCGTGGTCGACTAGCCATGTGCGACATGCACATGCAGTTACAAGCCTGCTAGATTTAGCGGCAGGTAGACAAGCAATATACACCGTTGTAGTACAGATGAAGCCTGAGCTGGAATGTGAAGCTAACTGAAGCTGGTTATCTTTAGAAGACCCTGAGTAGATCTAGCTTGTTTCGTAGGATACCCCTCAAGATCAGGGTTTTTCTGGCAGTGAATGCCAGAGGGTTCATAGCGACACAGAGACAATACAGCAGAGGATTAGTTAAAGGCCCGGTGTTTCAAAGGGAAAAGGTTGAATAATTCATCCAGCATCCCCATCCGTTGATAATGTTTTACACAGAAAGTCCATTAAGCTACAATATTGAAACAACGACACAATGCCATATTAATGTCAACTAAAATGACATGTACAGTCAGTTTCTTTTACTGGTAAGTTTTGTTGTCGATATGTAACCTTGTGTCAATGTCTAACCTTGCTTTGCTTAGCCATTATCTTGAGAGGTTTTTCAAATAAATGACAAAGTTCTAAATTGCCAGAGGTTGAAATGACATAGAAAGGGAGAAAAGTATGTTAGCAGTCTTCAATTTCTCAGCTGAGGAATTAGCATGAGGTTTCTTTATAGTGTCCAGAGATAAGCTAGGCAGTGTATTCTGGTCCTTCTAAAGCAAGGCTCCATCTTTGAAGGAACACTGGGCAGATAGAGATAGGGAACGTATGTGTATGTGTTTCTGGTGCATGTGTGTGTGTGTCCGTGTCATGTGTGTGAATATGTTGGCCAAAACGGGGTCTGTATAAACCACAAACCATATCCTACAAAAGGTTTTAGCAATGTGAAGGCTTGATGGCAAAGAGAAGCGATCTAGGGAGCAGCAGGACTATTTTTTACCACAGCAGGGGTCCAATGTCAACCCGTGCTGATTGAAGTAATGCCAATTTCAATTATTCAACCCCAACACGTGTCAGCCTTGAAGTACATCCTCTCAAGGTCAGAACATACTCTGTTTGAATCTGCAGCTCGACATCCCTCCTTCAAACTTACAGAGGGGGAGAAAGAAAGCAACTCTGAAATCTTTGCCGTTTTGTCGATTCTGCAGACTTTTGACAGGTCTACAGTATGTATAGCAATGAGACAGAAACAACCCTGTTTACTAAAACAACTATGAGGAAAGCTAGTTGTGATAGGAGCTAATGAAGTGGGCTAGGATTTGAAAGGGGGAGCGTCAAGACAGGTGAATGTGAGGGTAGTCGATGGAGAAACTCAGGTTCTGAGCACTGTCTGTGCTTTTTCTGCAGCGCCCGCTCTAGCAAACTGACACTGCAACCAACCTCCATGCATTTTTCATGAACTCTGTTGCTTTACAAGTCTCTCTCCTCTCTCTCTCCTTATCTCCCTCTCTTTTCTCTACCCCTCATCTACCTATACACACACATATTCACACTTTCTTTTACTCTCATCTAAGCCATCTCACAGACCCTCAAAAACCATCAGTCTCAACCATTCACTCTCTAATATAGAATGGCATTTACTTTTAAAGAAGTGGGAAGGTGGAAGAGAGATTGAAGGAGCGAAAAGTAGGGAGAAAATGAAGGAGGATGTGCATCACTTTTCATGTACACTACCACAATTGGTCATCGTTGCGCTTAGAATAGGGAGAAAGCAATCAGTTAAATTATTTCTGTTTACATTGTCGGGTTGTTAATATGCTTGAAACAAGCTGCGACGTAATTATGTCTTCATGTGAATGACGTAATATTTGGTCATTTTTACTGGGTCTCTCAATGCACCACTGCACTCATACAGATGTACTATCTTAATTTGATCACTTTGTTGTCGCACAGAATTTTGCTGGGCTGCAGGAAATGCAAACTTGTAGTAAAACAATTAATAGAAAAAAGCTTATTTCATAATTTCCACTTAAAAATGTCAGACTTGATTTTCCCTAACGAAAAATGTATCAACCCCTACAAAAATGTCCATTCGGTCACGTTCTGACCTTAGTTCCTTTGTTTTGTCTTTGTTTTAGTATGGTCAGGGCGTGAGTTGGGTGGGCAGTCTGTGTGTTTTTCTATGTTGGGGTTTTGAGTTCGGCCTAGTGTGGTTCTCAATCAGAGGCAGCTGTCAATCGTTGACCCTGATTGAGAATCATACTTAGGAAGCCTGGGTTTCACTTTTGAGTTGTGGGTGTTTGTTTCCGTGTGAGTGTTTGTTGCCACACAGTACTGTTTCGGTTTCGTTCGTTTCACGTTTATTGTTCTGTAGTGTTCAGTTTATGTCTTTAAATAAACATTATGGACACTTACCACGCTGCGCATTGGTCCTCCGATCCTTCTCGCTACTCCTCTTCAGAAGAGGAGGAGGAATGCCGTTACACATTAATTATAAATCACATGTCCTGTTGTGTTGCTGCAGGATTCTTTTCCTGCAGTGAGAAACTGGTCAAATGAAGATAGAACATCTGTATAACCACTGGTTTGTGTTTTCCCTTAAAGAGCGACGGAATGCACTGATTCCACATGTGTTTCTCTGTTGCTCATTAAGAAAAACAAAATTTCCATCTTGGGGGTGTGGTTCGATGTGTCAGTTACTACTGATGTTTGTCCCCCATGAGACACCATAGGAACAAAGCCAGTATCACTTCCTCAAAATAGTCAGAATGAACCTAAGATGACTCAAGAAATGTGTAATAAATGTTGAGGTTTTAGCCGCACAATTTTACATCTAGCTCAGGTGTTTGGTGCAGTATTTCTCAAGTAAAAAAATGCATGAAGTGTTGTCTTATGTAAACAAAGCTGCTGGGTAGGTCAAATCAAATGTATTTATATAGCCCTGCTTACATCAGCTGATATCTCAAAGTGCTGTACAGAAACCCAGCCTAAAACCCCAAACATCAAGAAATGCAGGTGTAGAAGGACGGTGGCCAGGAAAAACCCCCGAGAAAAGGCCAAAACCTAGGAAGAAACCTGGCTGTGCCGGGTGGAGATTATAACAGAACATGGCCAAGATGTTCAAATATTCATAAATGACCAGCATGGTCAAATAATAATAATCACAGTAGTTGTCGAGGGTGCAACAGGTCAGCACCTCAGGAGTAAATGTCAGTTGGCTTTTCATAGCCGATCATTGAGAGTATCTCTACCGCTCCTGCTCTCTCTAGAAAGTTGAAAATGGCAGGTCTGGGACAGGTTGAACATAGCCGCAGGCAGAACTGTTGAAACTGGAGCAGCAGCACGACCAGGTGTACTGGGGACAGCAAGGAGTCATCATGCCAGGTAGTCCTGAGGCATGGTCCTAGGGCTCAGGTCCTCTGAGAGAGAGAAAGAGAGAATTAGAGAGAGCATACTTAAATTCACACAGGGCACTGGATAAGACAGGAGAAATACTCCAGACATAACAGACTGACCCTAGCCCCCCGACACAAACTACTGCAACATAAATAGTTGAGGCTGAGACAGGAGGGGTCAGGAGACACTGTGGCCCCATCCGATGATACCCCCAGACAGGGCCAAACAGGCAGGATATAACCCCACCCACTTTGCCTAAGCACAGCCCCCACACCACTAGAGGGATATCTTCAACCACCAACTGGTCTGTCTCACAGTCTGTGTGTTCTGCGGTAGGATTGGATAGAGTGCAATCACTGCAGCTCTGTATCCCGTGTTGGTGGGCAAGTGAACAAATCAAAAACCCAACCCTTAAGTAAGTCGTGACGAAATCACTTACAAATCTCGAGTCTGACTTTATGACCAAAATTATCCTTTTTACACTGTACATTTTGACAGTAGAATTAATGTTTCTGACTCATATCGATGCCACATTGTGTCACGGCCGTTGGTGGAAGAAGGTGAGGACCAAGGTGCCGCGTGGTACTAGTTCGGCATTTTATTAAATATAACTGAACACTAAATACAAAGTAATAAAAGGCACACCCGAAACAGCTCCGTCAGGTGCAACACACACTAAACAGAAAATAACTACCCACAAACACCAGGTGGGAACAGGCTACCTAAGTATGGTTCTCAATCAGAGACAATGACAGACAGCTGCCCCTGATTGAGAACCACACCCGGCCAAAAACAAAGAAATACAAAAACATAGTAAAAAGAACATAGAACGCCCAGCCTAGTCACACCCTGGCCTAACCAAAATAGAGAATAAAAAGCCTCTCTATGGCCAGGGCGTGACACATTGGCCGTTTTCTACTAGAGAAGTTGTTTATTGCCTTCAATTGCGCTTTAATGATTGTCTTTTCAAGCCTTGTTTAACTGGGTCAAAACTGTGTGTGTCTCTTAAACCAACTCCCTATTAGGAGTTATTTCATTTTAGGGAAGGAATTGTATTACTTCAAAAGAAGCTGAATTCCTTCACAGTGGCTCTGCTACAGGTGCTGTGGGATGCTGTTGATATGTTGCAGTAGAAGTCTACAGACAGACTGTTGTTTTGTTTTGCGTCTACCGGTATCTCCCTTCCAGGGGGCCAGTCCCTCATCGACCAATGGCCTCCACTACCACATCATTCAGGTCATGTCTTCTCTGTTACTGCATCTGATCTCAGGTCACCCACAGCTGGTGCCATTAGTTACGTTTCATTTCTCCCTGCTTGCCTTCCTCTGATCTGGGGTCAGTGACTGCTGGTGGTGTTACACACCATCCATTCCCCCCACCTGACTCTTATCTCTAGTCAGTCTGGTTGTGTTCCTCACCTCTCATTTCCCCCTGCCCGTGCAGCACTGATCCCAGTGCAGGTCACTGCCTGGCTGCATGCTGCTTGTATTAATATTCCATTCTGCCTTTTTGGTTTGGTCTTCTCTACCACTCAGTTCCCTGGTAAGTAGTGGCTAGCTGGAGGTATGACATATGAAATGTCATCATTTCAGTCATGTAGCAGACACACTTATCCAGAGTGACGTACAGTCAGTGCATTCATCTAAAGATAGCTCGGTGAGACAACCACATATCACAGTTGTAGTAAGTACATTTTTCCTCAATAAAGAAGTTGTCAGCAAAGTCAGGGCCAGTAGGAAAAGACACTTGCAGGTTCAGACGTTTTTAGGGAGATGGGCAGGGACTCTGCTGTCCTGACATTAGAAGGAAGCTCGTTCCACCAGTGTGCAAATTACGTGGGGGGCGGGGGGTGTATTTTCTCCCGAAAATGCAACAAAATATATGTAAATATGAAAATAAAAGATTATTCTAAATTAAACAAACTCCCCCAACTCTGTGTCATGGTTTAAACCAGTGATAGTTGGTTTAGGTTCTTTCAATTGCATTCATCTCTCTACTCTGCCTGCCTTCTCTCTCTGTCTGTCTGCTTCTCTACTCTGCCTGTCTGCTTCTCCATGTGTCTGTCTTGAGCTTCCACAAGCAAACTTGCAACATTATATCAACTTGGTTCAGGCCGCTAGCAAACTTGCAACATTGTATCATCTGGGCCTTCAGTTCTCTGCAGTAATGAGCTCAGGACAGGCAGCTTGATTTACACTCTGAATATGAGACCTTTTCAGGTGTCCTGACTTTTCTTTTTTCAAAAAAGTTCATTTTTTTTTCAGCAAGAAGCATCAATTAATTGGGCAATTAGCTCTAAAAAATATATGTAGGCCTAATGACAATGTCACTACACATTCATCCAATGGCTGAAGCACAATGCACTGTTTGGAGTTGACGAACGTGCCCAGGTAGCCTACTTTCTGAAGTGATTTGTTTGACAATCAGATACAAACGTAATGACTGGATGTGTTCATGCCACATTAAAAGGCAATACATGTTTACCATTAAAATAAATATATTTACTATTAGGCCCAACATTTTACCGAATGTCACATTTCCACCATTGGGGTGCCAGGACAGAGAAGAGTTTTGACTGGGCTGAATGGGAGCTGACCCCCATAGGGTAATTCTGTTTCTCTACATTGATTTTATGTCAATGTGTTTGGTTTGTTTATTTTGTTGCTTTTTAAGAGGCTGCACTGCTTACAGATTAGCTCATAAATCTGTGGTTCTTCATACTCTGGCAAGCCTATATTCTCCTTGCATCAAACATGCAGGTGTCTTGGTCCGCACCTATTGGAGGTTTGCTCCAGTCAATATCAGAACCCTGGAAATATGATCTATGTATCATTGTAGTCAGGGTCTACATAATCAATGTTTTAGATTATCATGGGAGCCTACCGTGTATCTATCTGTAGATCTAACACCAACCCACATATTTAACTTCTGAGACTCAACTTCCACTGCATTAGAGATGGTGTGAGTCTAGACAAGACAAGAACATCTAATGATGTATCGACTACATTTTCAATGTATTTTTCCTTCTGAATGAATTAAATAAAGGTTAAAAAAAATACAAATTCCCTTAGTACCCAACCTTTATTGTAATGTGTAGGCTTTCCATTTGTGTAGAGAGAAATTAAAGAAACATCCAGAACAGGCTGCTGCTGTTCAATTGTGTTGTGTTGAGGCTATAGGCCAGCCAGGCTATAATAACCCACTTTCTCAGCCCAGTGTCAGCAGCAGCAGCACTCTGAAACACTCCACAACTCTCCGCTTCTCTCTAATTAGTCCCAGGGCAGCTCAAAAGAGGAGACAGGGGTGTGTGTGGGGGGGGGGATAAGGGGGTAGAGATAGAAGATAGATATGGGGAGAGGAGGGAGGGAGAGAGAAATGGGGAAGGGGAGAGAGAGAGGGAGAAAGAAAATGCCTTTCTTATGGACAGAGAGAGAGGAGAGGGAATGTAATGCTTTGGTGTGAGAGCTGCTCTACTGTACGTTATCTTTGCCAGTTCAGGACATAGTATTGTATTTGCCCACTTCACTGTCAGTTGTACTCTACCTGTTCTGAACTTTCTTGTCATGTACTACAGGGCACATTGTGGGAGGAAGAGAAAAGACAAGGCAGATATCTATTGTGAGTATGACTCACTTACGCTACAAGATACAGGAGAGAGATAGGTAGCAAGAGATACAGGAGATAGATATAGAGATACAGACATAATAAGAGAGAGACAGACATAAAGAGACAGGGACAGAGAGAGACTGACAGAGAGAGAGAGATACAGGAGAGAGAGAGATAGCGAGAGATACAGGAGATAGATATAGGGATACAGACATAATAAGAGAGATACAGACATAAAGAGACAGGGACAGAGAGAGATACAGGAGAGAGAGAGAGATAGCGAGAGATACAGGAGATTAATATAGGGATACAGACATAATAAGAGAGATACAGACATAAAGAGACAGGGACAGAGAGAGTGACAGAGAGAGAGAGAGATACAGGAGAGATAGAGATAGCAAGATATACAGGAGATAGATATAGGGATACAGACATAATAAGAGAGAGACAGACATAAAGAGACAGGGACAGAGAGAGACTGACAGAGAGAGAGAGATACAGGAGAGAGAGAGATAGCGAGAGATACAGGAGATAGATATAGGGATACAGACATAATAAGAGAGATACAGACATAAAGAGACAGGGACAGAGAGAGAGAGAGAGATACAGGAGAGAGAGAGAGATAGCGAGAGATACAGGAGATTAATATAGGGATACAGACATAATAAGAGAGATACAGACATAAAGAGACAGGGACAGAGAGAGTGACAGAGAGAGAGAGAGATACAGGAGAGAGAGAGATAGCAAGATATACAGGAGATAGATATAGGGATACAGACATAATAAGAGAGAGACAGACATAAAGAGACAGGGACAGAGAGAGACTGACAGAGAGAGAGAGATACAGGAGAGAGAGAGATAGCGAGATATACATGAGATAGATATAGGGATACAGACATAATAAGAGAGAGACAGACATAAAGAGACAGGGACAGAGAGAGACTGACAGAGAGAGAGAGAGATACAGGAGAGAGTGAGATAGATGGATATATAGATGGAGATAAGGACTAGTGTATAAGCAGCAGGTGAAATTGCAAGTGATTCCAGTAATATTATATTAAGACTACAGCGAGGCTGAGTGGCACCTTCTACTACATTAATAACATGTCACATGTATTATCCTGCGGTAGCTGGAATGAGATGTCTTACCCTTTTAATATATTTTGAATAGATTTCTTTCTGCCACACAGTGGCTTGTTGCTTTTGTGTCAGCTGAAAGATGTCAGATTCCCCATGATGCCATGGTTGATGTGACTGCTGTGTCCCAATGAGGATGACATTATTGATGTTGTATAGAAAATGATATGAAGGACGATCATTATCACCAAAATGTGCTGCTAGTATTTATCATTTGGAGTGAATGGGCTAGCACTTCACCTTTAAATCATGCACTGAAACCACTATGGTAAAAGCATGCCATCTCGTCACCAATTTACCGGGAAGACCTGCACTATAGCGGGATTGACATTTAAAGGCAATGTTCCAGCATTCGTGGAGATCGTCTGCACTATGGATTGAATCTTGGAGTATAAATCCCTGTAAGGTGGAACAGTGATGTCTTGCAGCTATCTAATAGCTGATAATTGGGCTCAACACTGAAATAGTACTTGCTTTGTGCATAATGAGGGTCTCTGTAACAGAATGCAACAGTGAATACTGAATAATGTGACATCCTGACGTGAATTACGTGCCTATAGCAGGTAACCTGCTCTTGCTCCATGACACCTCAATCACCTCTCCACACAGCCATTTTCACCTCTATTAGTAGAATGGATTGTCAATTATAAGGAGAGAAATGTAAGAATGGAGAGCTTTATACACTATATATACAAGTATGTGGACACCCCTTCAAATTAGTTGATTTGGCTATTTCAGCCACACCCATTGCTGACAGGTATATAAAATTGAGCACACAGCCATGCAATCTCCATTGACAAACATTGGCAGTAGAATGGCCTTACTGAAGAGCTCAGTGACTTTCAACTTGGCACAGTCATAGGTTGCCACCTTTCCAACAAGTCAGTTCGTCAAATTTCTTCCCTGCTAGAGCTGCCCTGGTCAACTGTAAGTGCAGTTATTGTGAAGTGTAAACATCTAGAACCTACTACTTCACTCAGCCGTGAGTAGTAGGCCACACAAGCTGACAGAACGGGACTGCCAAGTGCTGCAGTGCGTAGCTGTCCTCGGTTGCAACACTCAGTACCGAGTTCCAAACTTCCCATGAAAGCAACGACAGTGCAATAACTGTTTGTCGGGAGCTTCATGAAATGGGTTGCCAATGGTCGAGTAGCTGCACACAAGCCTAAGATCACCACGCGCAATCCAAAGCGTTGGCTGTAATGGTGTAAAGTTCACCACCATTGGACTCTGATGATGCGTCATGATCTGGCAGTCCAACAAACGAATCTGGGTTTGGCGGATGCCAGGAGAACACTATCTCCTCAAATGCGTAGAGCCAACTGTAAAGTTTGGTGGAGGAGGAATTAATGGTCTGGGGCTGTTTTTCATGGTTCGGGCCAGGCCCCTGAGTTCCATTGAAGTGAAATCTTAACGCTATAGCATACAATGACATTCTAGACGATTCTGTGTTTCCAACTTTGTGACAACAGATTGGGGAAGGCACTTTCCTGTTTCAGCATACACAATGACCCTGTACACAAAGCGAGGTACATACAAAAATGGATTGTCGAGAACGGTATGGAAGAACTTGACTGGCCTTCACAGAGCCCTGACCTCAACCCCATCAAACACCTTTGGGATGAATTGGAATGCCGACTGCGAGCCAGTCCTAATTGCCCAACATCAGTGCCCGACCTCACTAATACTCTTGTGGCTGAATGGAAGCAAGTCCCCACAGCAATGTTCCAATATCTGGTGGAAAGCCTTCCCAGAAGATTGGAGGATGTTCTTGCATCAAAGGGAGGACCAACTCCATATTAATGCCCATGATTTTGGAATGAGATGTTCGACAAGCACGTGTCCACATTCTTTAAGTCATGGATTGTATGTCCACAGATTATCCCTCTCCATTCTCTAAAACTTTGATGTTGTATGTCTATAATCCTCCTGTGGCGTTTGCTCCTCTCCTCCATAGGACCCAGATAGCAGATTGGTATTCAGAGAGGGTTGTAATTCTCGAGAAGATGCTCAAAGTGAGCTTGACAATTAGCTGGCCAATACGCCGGAAGATCATTTGAAAAGTTAGCACCGCTGCCTTTCACAGAACTAATGAAAGAAATTGTGGCGAGCCAAAGAAATTCAAAGGTTGAATGTAATTGTTTTTATAGAAAAACATTCCTTTTTAACACAACACACAGCTGTAAAGTATTACTGCGATAATTCTAGTAGTGCAGCTATATCAAATCAAACACGATGGATGTATCTGTTGATCAATTGCCATATCATCCTGTTTTAGATGAATAGCTACAATCGGTGACACTCAGTTTCATAATAATATCAGCATCTGTTTATCTATTACCTGTTTTTCAAGTTGCCCCTTTGGAAGCCTCTCGCATAGTAATGTATTGACTTCCTGTTATTGTTTCTTTATGTAATCTCCTTGGCCAAAGAGGAAGAGAGAGTAGAGCTGAGAGAACAATAGCTAATGATTGTATGGCAGATAATGTGATATAACCAATTATTTTGTGTTTTCATTACTGGGCATTAGAAAAGCCCCATTGTAATTACAGGAGGTTCTACAAAAACCAGAGTAAGACTCAGAAAGATATCAAATTCATGTTTTGTACCACGCAAGGAGGTTCCTCGACATTTTAGCGGCCGCACATCTAGCACCTGCCAGCATCTTTGAAGGAACTAGTCGTTTCTATGCAACGCAGTCGCGGGAGATGTAGATGACAGTGCATCACACCGTGTAAGCAAAACAAAGATCTACACACATGCAAGAGGTATATCTCACTCGATACAAAACATGGACTTGATATCTTTCAGAATTGTCTATGGTTTTTGTAGAACCACCTGCAACTGGAAACAGACATTTCAAAAGATGCATTTGTCACCGAATCAAGAACAAAGAAAGTATCACCAAGAACAGTCTAGTTGATCTATGGTGACAGTTTGTATGGGGCTTTCCTGTAATGCTCAGTAATGGACACCAAAAACCTTTGGTTATATCACATTATCTGGTGTACAATCTGTAGCTAAGAGAACAATACAGTGATGGATGATGCAGCTGAGGTAATTCTATAAGAAACAACAGGTATCTCTCTCACACCCAGCCAGAGTCACTAGACTGCCAGGGGAGGATAATCGTGACTTTCTTTCTATGAAATAGGACAAACACGGTGGTGCAACTTCAACGCAGGGCGAGAGAGAGAGACAGAGAGAGAGAGAGAGAGAGAGAAAGATGACGATGGCAGGCATGAGGTTGATCTTTTTAAAGGTGTTACAGAATTAACGTAGCAAACGTCTCTAACGCGGGCCGACAGATTGAGGTCAGTCACTCCCCATCTGCTATGAATTTACAGGAAGAGAGAGACACAGAGTCATGCTGCTCCACTGAGGCACCCGCTGCACCAAGGAGAGGGGAATCGGATAGGAGGAAAAGACGACGAGATGAAAAGCATTAAAAAGTGATGAAGCAGTGGAGGAGTGTTGCATGGAAGAGAGGGGAGATGGTGAAAGGGGAAGTAGAAGAAAGGAGAATGAGTTGTGGGGAAGTAGAAGAAGAGGGGTCGAAGGTGAAGGAGAGCCGTGAAAGGAAGGAGTAGCAAAAGGGCTAGTATAGTCTGAAAACCCCTAAGAGATGCATTATTATTGGTTGGAGCTAGGAGCAATCTGTTCAGCTGCAAGTGTGCCAAATACAACCATTAGTTGGCAAATAAAACCTAGTTCAAATGCCTCTATAAGAAAATGCATTCATTTCAATCACAACATGTCAACAACAATGGCTTTCCTGGTGAAATATACTGGCTAAAGGTAACTGTCAGTTTTATTGGAGTCTATAAGCAGGAAGATAACTGGTTTATTGCTTGCAATACACCGTTGTGTTTTTATTACCATTCCATGTTAAAGTTCAGAAAGAGACAACAGCAAGGAAAACGATGCAATTGCAATGCAACTAAAATATGGCTAATGATGTTGATGCTAGAAAGGGAGGTAATTACTACTGTACACTAACCTACTAAATCACACAATGCACCTCAAACCAACCCAACTCTATGAAGTATAGTCCTACCTCCCCTAGATGACATTCCAGATGTGCAAGCAGGCCAAGGTGGGACTACAGAACATGATGCATATGCTGGGGCGCTAATTTGCTCCCTCCATAACAAATGACCTCACCATGTCTCTGTGTAGGGAGTTGGGGATTGGTGGGGGACAGGGAAAGGTAAAAAGGGGTACAGGAGCCCCATGTATCATACTGCAGCAGGTATGTGCTCCCCCCCACAGGAGAACAGCAGCCCCTTGGCCCCCCTGTGGCCCCTAGCTGCCCCCCAGCAAACGACCCCCTGAGCCTGACCTACATTGTGTGTCCTCCCCGTCTGCACGCTGCCTATTCATCACCACATGGCACGGGCCCCCACAGGGAGAGATGGGATAGCCGGGAACAGAGGGCAGGGTGTCCTCCAGATCCAGTCCCAGCACAGTCCTCTCCTCTGTGAACAACTTAATTACACTACTGTAGTGACCAGCCAGGCTTGCTTATGTACCCTGGAATATACTGTATGTGCTTCTAATGGGTTTTAAATTAGATCTAAGGTGCACTTAATAGACTACCCTGCAGAAATTTCACACAATAATCAATGCTGTAACAATCAGCTCGTTGTGTATGACTGTCAGACACAACAGTGAAAACAACAGAATTCTGGAAAAGTTACTAAAAAGTAAAAGTAATTGAAACGACAGATCTGTTGCTATGTCTTTCCTGTTGTCTTCATTGTAGGAAACAATGGCTCCTCTGCTCACCGATGCCAAACTACTGCTGACATGGTCTCTGTCCAAGTCCCATATGGGCCTGATCTGTCTCGGAGTGAAGGAACAGATTAATAATTCCCTGTTTGGCCCCAGACCCTGGCCTTGATCTGTAATGAATTCCCCAGGGAAGATCTCAATTGCATACTCCTCGCGTCATCTCTTCTGTACTCGTCTCCTTCTCAAAACCCATTGGAGAAGGTCAGATGGGAGGGACCTCTGGCTTTCTCATCGAATGGGTTTTAAGAAGGAGACAAAGAGAGAAGAGACGGGGAGTATACAATTGAGATCTTCCCCTGGTCTGTTGGTTTCTTTCTGTGTTGTGTTGTATCAGGTGTTTGTGAACAAGGGGCTCGAGACGGGGACAGGGACTTGTGTAGGATAGGGGGATGAAGGGAGGTAAGGGGTGGCGGGGCATCCCAGAGGAACCGGCCCAAAAGCTTCTCTGAGCCCCAGAGGGCCCCGGCTGATTGGCTCTGACCTTCCACAGACTGCTCCGTTCAAAGGCACAGACCACACTACTGAACACCCTGCACCTCAGAAGCTGTACAGTATGTCTTCTTTGTGTATGTGTGTCAGTGACTTTCGTTATGTGTCTCTACTAACCTAACTGAGTGCAAAGGGCATTGTTCTTTGACTATGGTCCCAATATGTGACATATTCCTACTAGAAATACTATATGAGTATGTCTTCTCTACTGTTCCTCTGTTGCTTTGAAACGGTAAGGCCATTTTCTTGTTCACCTTTTGTATGTATGATTGGATGTTAAGTGCATGCTGCTGAGGTGTTAACGGACCGAGTGGGTGTGAGCGAAGAACGTTTACGTAGAATAACTAGAACACTAGCTATAACAGGAGTGATTAATTAGACAGGATAAACCTCTTTAATCCAACATCTTTACATCTGCTGCCTTATCAAAGCCCTATACGTGTCTGACAGATTATACTGCAAATACAGTGCTAAGAGTCAGAGATCCTTACAGTGAATGAAATGTGTTCATTCCTCAAGAAGATACACATCACTTTATTTTAACAGTGTAATGAGTTCTACCTGCATATAGAACACATTTACAACAATGAACAATTATGTAGAGGACTCTGTTTACTTCCTTATACAGAGCATCTTCAGGGTGTATTTCTAAAGGTTTGTCTCTTAAAACTAAGAACCCCGGGGTCCTCTCTCACCTTTTCATCCCTTTTACTTTTCCTGTCTATTGTTTATCAGTCAGGCGTGATCAAACTCATTGGCTCCAACAGAACGCCATGCGGCTAACATCAAGCTTTTCCCTGGGAAGGTCCTGCTCCGCCACTGCGGGGTGCTTCTAAACACTGTAGCACCACCCCAAGTGCTACCTGTGTCTCCATGGTTACACAGTCCTACTTTATTCGCCTCAACACTCTTATTTCACAAGTTTATGATTCATGAAATGAGAATATAAGAGGGTTCCAGACACCAGAAAGAAGGGGATAGCATTAGCCACATTGTTCACTGTGATGCGCCGTCTCCTTCCTTCCTTCCTTCCTTCCTGCCTGCCTGCCTGCCTGCCTGCCTGCCTGCCTGCCTGCCTGCCTGTCTGTCTGTGCAACTGCATCCAAACTATTCATTGATTCATTCAAATAACTGGGAAGTGTTCAAACATCTAACTCATGATCTTAAAAAGAAGACAAGAGTAACAGGCATGCTGCTGAACTGCAGTTTATATGGATGGGAAAAATGGTTTGTGGTCTTTGTTTAACTTTTCTCACTGTCTCCGGGGGAATTGGAGGAGCACTGCTGGGACTGTTGGCCCTTTGATTTCCACAAATGTCCATGGTGTGTGTTTGATCTTTGAAGCCGTGCCAGGGAGCGTTTGACATTCCTCTTCTTTGGTGGTAGCTGCTCCTCCCTTTCAACTTCTTATTCTCACTCAAGGTCAGGTTCAAGGTCTATCTTTCAAACGTTTCATTGTATAACTATATAAAAAATATATACTTCCCTCTGACTTACAAGTCTTCTTTATTGTGAATTATGAATGGGCTTTTCAGTCACTCTTTGCACAGAGTGGTATCCTAATTATCGACGGTCTTGCTTTCATTTGCCAGTTCTTTGACATATCACCCCCCACTCTCCCATCTTTTCTAGAACAGAATTAGTTACCTGACAACGTTTTGCGTCCACATGTGCCTACATGTACACTACCGGTCAAAAGTTTAAGAACACATACTCATTCAAGGGTTCAACCAAATTTAGTGTCAGACCGACCGCAGAGTGAAGGAAAACAGCCAACAAGTGATCAGCATATAAGGGAACTCCTTCAAGACAGTTGAAAAGCATTCCAGGTGAAGCTGGTTGAGAGAATGACAAGTGTATGCAAAGCTGTCATCAAGGTAAAGGGTGGCTATTTGAAGAAGCTCAAATATAAAATATATTTGGATTTGTTTAGCACTTTTTAGGTTACTACATGATTCCATGTGTTATTTCATAGTTTTGATGTCTTCACTATTATTGTACAATGTAGAAAATAGTAAAATAAATAAAACCCTTGAATGAGTAGGTGTTCTACAACCTTTGACCGGTAGTCCATGTGTGCCTTCAGAAAGTATTCATACCCCTTGACTTCTTCCACATTTAGTTGAGTTACAGCCCAAATTCCAAATTGATGAAATACATTTTTTCTCTCACCCATTTACACGATACCACATAATGACACAGTGAAATCATGTTTTTAGAAATGTTTCTAAATTGATTGAAAATTAAATACAGAAATATCTAATTTACATAAGTATTCACACCCCTGAGTCAGTACATGTTAGAATCATCTTTGGCAGCGATTACAGCTGCGAGTCTTTCTTTGTAGGTCTCTAAGACCGTTGCACACCTGGGTTGCACAATATTTACCCATTATTTTTCTCTGTCAAATTGTTGTTGGTCATTGCTATACAGTCATTTACTGTAAGTCTTGACATCGATTTTCAAGTAGATTTAAGTCAAACTGTAACTTGGCCACTCAGGAATATTCACTGTCTTCTTGATAAGCAACTCCAGTGTAGATTTAGCCTTGTGTTTTAGGTTGTTTGTCCAGTGTCTGGTGGAAAGCAGACTTAACCAGGTTTTACTCTAGGATTTTGCATATGCTTAGATCCATTCCGTTTATTTTTTATCCCGAAAACTCCTCAGTCCTTTAGGATTACAAGCATTACATGTATGCTTGAAAATATGGAGAGTGGTACTCAGTAATGTATTGTATTGGATTTGCCCCAAACCTTACATTTTGTATTCAGGACAAAAAGTGAATGGCTTTGCCATATTTTTGCAGCATTACTTTAGTGCCTTGTTGCAAACAGGATGCATGTTTTGGGATATTTTTATTCTGTACAGGCTTCCTTCTTTTCACTGTGTCAATTAGGTTAATATTGTGGAGTAACTGTTGATCCATCCTCAGTTTTCTCCAATCACAGCCATTAAAATCTGTAACTGTTCTGAAGTCCCCCATTGGCCTCATGGTGAAATCCCTGAGCGATTTCCTTTCTCTCCAGCAACTGAGTTAGGAAAAATGCCTGCATCTTTTATAGTGGCTGCGTGTATTGATACACCATCCAAAGTGTAATTAATAACTTCACCATGCTCAAAGGGATATTACATGTCGGCTTTTTGATTTGTACCCTTCTACCAATAGGTGCCCTTTTTAGCGAGGCATTGTTAAACCTACCTGGTCTTTGTCAGCAAATCTGTGTTTGAAATTCACTGCTCGACTGAGGGACCTTACAGATAATTGTATGTGTGGGGTACAGAAAGGAGGTAGTCATTAAAAAATCATGATAAACACTATTATTGCACACAGAGTGAATCCATGCAACTTATTGTGTGACTTATTACATTTTACTCAACTTATTTAGGCTTGCCGTAACAAAGGAGTTAAATACTTATTGACTGAAGTCATTTAAGGTTTTCATTTTTAAGTTATTTGTAAAACATACTTCCATTTTGATGTTGTGGGGTATTGTGTCTACAGGCCAGTGATTAAAAAAAAGTTGCAATTGAATCTATTTTAAACTCAGGATGTAACATAACAAATGAAGTGGTATGAAAACTTTCTGAAGGCACTGTATGTGTGGCCGTGCGTCATGCAGACCTATGTATGTGTCTGTGTGTGACTAAGGCATCTCCAGCGGGTCAATGTGCTCCTAATCACAGCATGCTCTCCAGTCCTCTTTCTTTTTGGTTATTTGGCCCTTCGTTGCAGCCATCAGAGCTGAGAAATTGCCTGTTATCGGAGGGGTCGATTTTTCATGAGCCCGTAAATTGCTTTGTATTGACACCCTGTCAGTGTGAGGAACTTCATGTTAACCCCAAGATCTGCCCTCAGGTGTGCACACTGGACCCCCTCTTGGGTGTACCTGTGTGTGTGTGTGTGTGTGTGTGTGTGTGTGTGTGTGTGTGTGTGTGTGTGTGTGTGTGTGTGTGTGTGTGTGTGTGTGTGTGTGTGTGTGTGTGTGTGTGTGTGTGTGTGCAGACTTGCATGCATGAATGTGTGTGTGTGTGTCACAGAAGTAGTACCTGTCTGTCAACGCTGCAAGTCAAACTATGGGCAGGATATCCTGTAGTAAGCTCAGATGAACAGTTGTCAGGCTGGCTTCGTCTTACCTGGTGGGTGGCATTTCATTATAGCCAGATGACAAGTCTCTGATTTGAAACGGCCTACAGATGACGTTCCTGCAAATTGTATTTTGATCTGCTTGTAGCCGGTGGGACCTTTGTAGTTCCTGCACTATGTGACAATCTTTCATCTGCTGCCACATTTCTCTGCAAACCATATTGAAAACAAACTTTTAGACAACACTACTTACCTTTCTTCCCCGTGCTAAATCCTCTTTTACCTAAAAGGTAATCAGTCTTCGAGCAAGACCTGTAAAATGTTTGTGACAAAAATTGTGGTACAGCTAAGATAATGCCTTTGATGAAGGCCACTATGAGTGTGGATGATAGCCTGATTATGTTTATTTATTTTAATTTTATTTCACCTTTATTTAGCCAGGTAGGCTAGTTGAGAACAAGTTCTCATTTGCAAATGCGACCTGGCCAATATAAAGCATAGCAATTCGACACATACAACAACACAGAGTTACACATGGAATAAACAAAGCATACAGTCAATAATACAGTAGAACAAAATAAAACTAAAAAGTCTATATACAGTGAGTGCAAATGAGGTAAGATAAGGGAGTTAAGGCAATAAATAGGCCATGGTGGCGAAGTAATTACAATATAGAAATTAAACACTGGAATGGTAGATGTACAGAAGATGAATGTGCAAGTAGAGATACTGGGGTGCAAAGGAGCAAGATAAATCCATAAATACAGTATGGGGATGAGGTAGATAGATGGGCTGTTTACAGATGGGCTATGTACAGGTGCAGTGATCTGTGAGCTGCTCTGACAGCTAGTGCTTAAAGCTAGTGAGGGAGATTTGGGTCTCCAGCTTCAGTGATTTTTGCAGTTCGTTCCAGTCATTGGCAGCAGAGAACTGGAAGGAAAGGCGACCAAAGGAGGAATTGGCTTTGGGGGTGACCAGTGAGATATACCTGCTGGAGCGCGTGCTACGAGTGGGTGTTGCTATGGTGACCAGTGAGCTGAGATAAGGCGGGGCTTTACCTAGCAGAGACTTGTAGATAACCTGTAGCCAGTGGGTTTGTCGACGAGTATGAAGCGAGGGCCAGCAAACGAGAGAGTACAGGTCGCAGTGGTGGGTAGTATATGGGGCTTTGGTGACAAAACGGATGGCACTGTGATAGACTGCATCCAATTTGTGGAGTAGAGTGTTGGAGGCTATTTTATAGAGGACATCGCCGAAGTCGAGGATCGGTAGGATGGTCAGTTTTTTGAGGGTATGTTTGGCTGCATGAGTGAAGGATGCTTTGTTGCAAAATAGGAAGCCGATTCTAGATTTAATTTTGGATTGGAGATGCTTAACGTGAGTCTGGAAGGAGAGTTTACAGTCTAACCAGACACCTAGGTATTTGTAGTTGTCCACGTTGTCCACGTAAGTCAGAGCCATCCAGAGTAGTGATGCTGAATGGGCTGACAGGTGCGGGCAGTGATCGATTGAATGGCATGCATTTAGTTTTACTTGCATTCAAGAGCAGTTGGAGGCCACAGAAGGAGAGTTGTATGGCATTGAAGCTCGTCTGGAGGTTAGTTAACACAGTGTCCAAAGAGGGGCCAGAAGTATACAGAATGGTGTCGTCTACGTAGAGATGGATCAGAGAATCACCAGCAGGAAGAGCGAAATCAAGGATGTATACAGTGAAGAGAGTCGGTCTGAGAATTTAACCCTGTGGCACCCCCATAGAGACTACCAGAGGTCCGGACAACAGGCCCTCCGATTTGACACACTGAACTGACACACTCTATCTGAGACGTAGTTGGTAACCAGGCGAGGGAATCATTTGAGAAACTAAGGCTATCGAGTCTGCCAATAAGAATGTGATGATTGACAGAGTCTAAAGCCTTGGCCAGATTCACATATGGTGTCGAGGGTACAGCTGGGGGCAGAGGGTGGTCTATAGCAAGCGGCAACGGTGAGAGACTTGTTTCTGGAAAGGTGAATTGTTAGAAGTAGAAGCTCGAATTGTTTGGGTACAGACCTGGATAGTACAACACCGCCCCCTTTGGCAGTTCTGTCTTGGTGGACAATGTTATATTTAGGGATGGAGATTTCAGGGTTTTTGGAGGTTTTCCTAAGCCAGGACTCAGACACGGCTAAGACATCCAGGTTGGCAGAGTGTGCTAAAGCAGTGAGTAAAACAAACTTAGGGAGTAGGCTTCTAATGTTAACATGCATGAAACCAAAGCTTTTACGGTTGCAGAAGTCAACAAATGAGAGCACTTGGGGAGTGGGTGTGGAGCTGCAGGACCTGGATTAACCTCTACATCACCAGAGGAACAGAGGAGAAGTAGGATAAGGGTACGGCTAAAGGCTATATGAACTGGCCGTCTAGCACGTTCGGAACAGAGAGTAAAAGGAGCAAGTTTCTGGGAACGATAGCATAGATTCATGGCATAGTGTACAGACAATGGTAAGGTAGGATGTGAGTACATTGGAGGTAAACCTAGGCATGATGAGAGAGATATAGTCTCTAGAGACGTTTAACTTCTTGCGTCGAGCAATCCCGTATCCGGGAGCGTAATCATAGCCTTAAGCTCATTAGCATAACGCAACGTTAACTATTCATGAAAATCGCAAATGAAAGAAATATATTCTCTCACAAGCTTAGCCTTTTGTTAACAACACTGTCATCTCAGATTTTCAAAATATGCTTTTCAACCATAGCTACCCAAGCATTTGTAAGAGTATTGATAGCTATCATAGCATTAGCCTAGCATTCAGCAGGCAACATTTTCACAAAAACAAGAAAAGCATTCAAATAAAATCATTTACCTTTGAAGAACTTTGGATGTTTTCAATGAGGAGACTCAGTTAGATATCAAATGTCCAGTTTTTCCAAAAAGATTATTTGTGTAGGAGAAATAGCTCCGTTTTGTTCATCACGTTTGGCTAAGAAAAAAAAACGAAAATTCAGTCATTACAGTGCTGAACATTTTTCCAAATTAACTCCATAATATCGACAGAAACATGGCAAACGTTGTTTAGAATCAATCCTCAAGGTGTTTTTCACATATCTATTCGATGATAAATCATTCGTGGCAGTTGGCTTTCTCCTCTGAAGCAAATGGTAAAATGCACGCAGCTGGAGATTACGCAAATATTTCGATGGAGGACACCAAGCGGGCACCTGGTAAATGTAGTCTCTTATGGTCAATCCTCCAATGATATGCCTACATATACGTCACAATGCTGCAGACACCTTGGGAAAGTCCTGGCGCATTCACAGCCATATAAGGAGACATTGGAACACAGCTCCTTCAAAATCTGGGCCATTTCCTGTTTGAAATTTCATCTTGGTTTCGCCTGTAGCATCAGTTCTGTGGCACTCACAGATAATATCTTTGCAGTTTTGGAAACGTCAGAGTGTTTTCTTTCCAAAGCTGTCAATTATATGCATAGTCGAGCATCTTTTCGTGACAAAATATCTTGTTTAAAACGGGAACGTTTTTTTTATCCAAAAATTAAAAGAGCGCCCCCTATATCGAAGAAGTTAAACCAGGTGATGTCATCGCATATGTAGGAGGTGGAACAAAATGGTTGGTTAAGGCATATTGAGCAGGGCTTGAGGCTCTACAGTGAAATAAGACAGTAATCACTGACCAGGACAGTAATGGATGAGGCATATTGATATTGGAGAGAGCCATGCGTAGCCAAGTGAACATATGGTTCCAGTGAGTGGTTGGGCTGGCTGGGGAAATGGCGATTCAGACAGTTAGCAGGCCGGTGCTAACAAGCTAGCAGTTAGCTGACTGGGGCTAGCAAGTTAGCAGTTAGCAGACCAGATTAGCAAGCAAGCAGTTAGCAGACCGGGGCTAGCAAGTTAGCAGAAGGGCCTTTGGGGGACGTCGCGATGGAGGCAAGTCTGTTTATGTGTGATGTCGATAGACCAGTCGTGGATTAGTAGGGTTCCAAGTAGTTCTAGGTAGCTAGCAGGCCGCGGTTAGCAGAATGGGCCTTGCCTGAGGGGTCTGTTGGAATCCTCGGGCAGATTATGTCGGTATTCCAGTTGTAGAGGATCGGCGGGGTTCCGTGCGCCGTACCGGCAGTAGCAGTGGTCCGGATATTGTAGCCCAGGAGTGGGCTTCGGTGGTAGCCCAGGAGCCCTAGCCAGGCTAGCTTCAGGCTAATTGGTGCTTGCTCCGGGATGGAAACGCTAGCCAGGAGTAGTCACCCAGGATTGTGGTTAGCTAGTTGCGAAGATCCAGATGAAAATGTTCTGAGTTTGCGGTAGGAATCCGGGGATATGGAGAGAGAAAAAATAGGTCCGTTATGCTCTGGTTTGAGTCACGTTGTACGAACTGGCAAGAGCTTTCCGAGCTAAACATTAGCTGATAACCGCTAGCAGTGGTTTCCTGACTGATAGCTGGTAGGTAGTTAGCTGACTAGCTTCAGTTGAGGGATTCTAGATCCGAAATAGAAATACTTTAGAAAAAAACAGATCCACGCCACATTGGGTGAGGTGGGTTGCAGGAGAGTATTTAGAGGTTGAGGTTAAGGAAAATATTTTTAAACGATATGCGAAGAAAAATGTATAAAAAGATATATACAAGGGACACGACAGGACAAAGACGTCTGACTGCTACACTACAGAAATAGCTACAGAAATAGCTTTTTGAAGTGGAGTGCACAGTGCTGTTTTCTCTTTGGGGAACACTTAAAACAATAGTGTCCTTAATTAGATGCTAGATTACCTTTGCATTGGCAAGGCTCACCTGCAAATAGATAATTACCTGTTTTCCTAACGTGCGTACAAAAACTAAGCAGAATCCACTGCCCCATTGTGATAGCTCAATGTATATTTTTCATAGCTTTGGCCGATAGCTTTCCTAGTCTAAATGCTAAATAGACTACGGTAAGTGAATGTTTTTCACTGTTGACTTACTGAAACTGTATGTTGACAGTGAAACAGCTAAGGCATGACACAGGAACACAGCTAGTCATCTGGCTTATAATGGGATCCCTTTCTCTCTCTCTCTCTCTACTCTCTCTCTCCCCCCTCAGGCACTCACTGAGATGGGTTCACTGACATGAAGCTAAGGAAAGAGAGAGAGTGATGGGTGAGAGAAAGGGAAATTCAGATGGATGTAGGGAGGAGGAAGATAGAGGGATGGTGTAAGAAAGAAATAGAGAGATGGAGAGAGGAGAGGAGATGGAACCTCACAGGGAATGGTATGGAGTGCTGCAATTCTCAGAGTACACAAACACACAGACACACCAGCTGGCCTTCTCCAAGTGCTCTCCTCTTTCTCCTCCAGTTTCACTGTGTCTGCAACACAGCATGGGCATTGTGTGTGTGTGTGTGTGTGTGCCCAGGTGGTGCCACCCTTCTCCTTTGGTACCCTGTAGCGGAGGCCATCCTCCCTCCACAGGCACCTCTCAGTGGAGCAGGCAGAATGGGGATCTCTGACATAAGCAATCTGCCTCCCTCCACTGTGTCCTATCTATCCCCACTCATAGCATACCAAAATGGTTGCAGACTCATTTACCGTGCCAGCTTTCATTTGTCACCTCTGGTATCGCTCAACACCCACGTCGGCTGGCACACTGCATGCTATGCTGCTCCCCCTCAGTGATTCAGTGTGTGTGCATGGGCCCTTGTATACAGTGCCATCAGAAAGTATTCATGCCCCTTGTCTTATTCCACATTTTGTTGTGTTACGACCTGAACTCAAAATGGATTAAATAGCTGTTTTTTCTCACCCATCTACACACAATACCCCATAATGACAGAGGGAAAACATGTTTTTAGAAATTTTAGCAAATGTATTGAAAATCAATAATAATATATAATTTAAATTATTCCTCAAGCTCTGTTAAATTGATTATTGATCATTACTAGACAACCATTTTCAGGTATTGCCATGGACTTTCAATTAGATTTAAGACAAAATTGTAACTCGGCCACTCAGGAACATTTACTGTCCTCTTGATAAGCAACTACAGTGTATATTTGGCCGTGTGTTTTAGGTTATTGCCCTGTTGAAAGGTGAATTCATCTCCCATCTCCCAGTGTCTGGGAGGTCTAAGTCTAAACCAGGCCTGTGCTTAGCTCCAGTCCATTTCCTTCAATTTCCTTCCTTTTTATCCTGAAAAACTTCCCAGTCCTTAATGATTACAAGCATACCCATAACATGATGCAGCCCCCACTATGCTTGAAATATCGAGAGTGGTACGCAGTAATGTGTTGTATTGGATGTGCCACAAACATAACACTTTGTATTCAGGACAAAAAGTTAATTGCTTTGCCTATTTTTTACAGTATTACTTTAGTGCCTTGTTGCAAACAGGATGCATGTTTTGGAATAGTTTTATTCTGTACAGGCTTCCTTCTTTTCACTCTGTCAAATAGGTTAGTATTGTGGAGTAACTACAATGTTGTTGATCCATCCTCAGTTTTCTCCGTTCACAGCTAATAAATCTGTAATGGTTTTAAAGTCCCCATTGGCCTCATGGTGAAATCCCTGAGCTGTTTCCTTTCCCTCCGGCAACAGAGTTATTATCGTTGTAGTGACTGGGTGTATTGATACACCATCCAAAGTGTAATTCATAACTTTGCCGTAATCAAAGGGATGTTCAAAGTCTGCTTTTTTATTTGTACCCATCTACCAATAGGTGCCTTTCTTTGCGAGGCATTGGAAAACCTCCAGGTCTTGTGGTTGAATCTGTGTTTGAAATTCACTGCTCGACTGATGGACCTTACAGATAGTTATGTGTGGGGTACAGAGATAAGGTAGTCATTAAAAAATCATGTTAAACATTATTATTGCACACAGTGAGTCCATGCAACTTATTATGTGAAAAGCACATTTGACTCCTGAACTTATTTAGGCTTGCCATAACAAACGGTTTGAATACTTATTGACTCAAGACATTACAGCTTTTCATTTTTTGTTAATTAGGAAAAATTTGGAAAAACATAATTCCACTTTGACGTTATGTGGTATTGTGTGTAGGCCAATGGCACAAAATCTCAATTTAATCTATTTTAAATTCAGGCTGTAACACAAGATAATATGAATACTTTCTGAAGGCACTGTCTGTGAATAGAATTAGAGTTTTGAATGTCAATTTTGAAACCTCAATTTCTAAATTGACCAGACCATGCTGCTAAACATGTTTTTGTCTTTCACATTCTTCAAGGCTATTCCTGTGAGTGTTTCCGGATGTTAATTAATCAGATTTATGGTACAACTTTTCACCCGACATTTTTGTCGCCACAGATTGAGTGCTTTCACCATTAAACAAAATATTTCAGGAAAGGTTTGGCCAGCATTGTAAGAGTTCTTATGTTGAAATTGTAATGGCATGGTTCTGAAATGTATGTGGGAGGCTGGAATAAAGCAGAAATCAAGAGATAGAGGGATGGCCTTGTCCTGGGTACACTTCTATTTGTAAAGGTCAACGTCTTTAGTCTGGAGAAACTTCCCTCCCTCCAGCCAGCTCCTCCGGGGACGAATTAAAAAAATAGAGAAACATCTCCAGAAGAAATACATTAATGTGGTAGCAGCACCGTGTTTATACACTATAGTCCTCAAAGACGCTGCTGCCTTGATTCCTGTGAAGTGTGATGCCTCGCCGCTCTGGCATTAGGTGTTAAACACTGTAGCCGTGTGACACTGACTGGGGCTGTCATCAGAGTCTCTCCCATTGGGTGGCTGTGGTGATAAGGCAGTAGTTGAGATGAGAGGAAAGAGACAGGCAAATTGGAGATTAAAGAGAGAGTGGAAGTGTGAAGGTGTCACCTGAAACCCTAATGCACTGTTTAGTTTGTCTGACACCACCTGGATGGGACACATTCCTCCACACACTCCTGGGATGCCCGGAGTTTTCTAAAATGTGTCAAAATGTTGTCCCCAAGCCTTCCGTCAACCAAGTGATGACATTCTGCAACTGAATCCAGCAGGCACCCTCTCAATGGGAAGGCAATGGCACTGTCACTGTAAATACAGCCGCTAAGAACACAACTGTTGTCAGGGTGGCTTTGATGTTGGTATTCATATGTAAATATTTCTAAGAGTTGGAAAAGTTGTTCACTTTAATTGGAGATATGAAAGCACACTACATTGTGCTGTACTGTCCAGACTACCAGCATGTATTCTGCACATCTTTATGAGTGCCCAGTCACTTTCATTACCTGAACCTGATTTTTAAATCCTCACCTTGAATACAGTAATAACCTCATGACACCTTGAATACAGTAATCACCTTGTGACACCTTGAATACAGTAATCACCTTGTGACACCTTGAATACAGTAATAACCTTGTGACACCTTGAATACACTAATCACCTCGTGACACCTTGAATACAGTAATCCTCTTGAATACAGTAATCACCCTGTGACACTTTGAATACAGTGTATTCCTCATGACAGGAAAATTGGTCTATTCTGGCACTAAGTGCTTTGCATATTCAGCCCTGCAATTTCACATTTTTGAATGTCGATTAATCTCACGCTAATATAGATTACCATGTGTTCTGGGTTGTATAGTGGCTGCTGGGGAGGAAGTTTGACTTTAACCTCTGTAGAGTTGCAGTCAGAGTTAGCTTGGGGCCACAAAGGGATTCCTCTCCTCAGTCAGTCAGTCTCTCATGTGCAGCCCCAGAGACTGAGGCTCCAGTGGCCCCCAGCTCCAGCACCAGTTTGGCCCCAGGACTCTTATCAGCTCATTAGTGCTCTATTGTGTACTGCCTGGCCTGGGAGTCATCTGCAGAGGAATGATTATCCAGCCGGCCTGGAGGCCTACATGTCATCAGAGTGGGACGCAGCTCCAGTCAGGTGCTCAGGACACGGTGGGGCTGGGAGCCAGGCTGGTAGAGAGAAGTTAGGGAGACAGCGCATGAAGAGAATAATAATGATTCATCACATATGTTAATACTCTACAGGCTCCATACTGTGTCTACAAATGGTCCTTTAGTTTGTTTAATGAATAGTCATTATATTAGGGAGACTGAAAATATGGTGTAAAATTATTATGTTCCGGGTGGATTAAACCAGCTTTTCAAGTGTCCCTTTCTGTTTTTCATGATTTGGACTCTACAGCTATTCAATGGAAACAACCATGGTGCTACTGCTGTTGCTTATGCTTACCAGATGGGTGATGGTTAACATTAACTAGAGAGCATGACCAAAACGGATGTTGAGTTTGAGGGTCTCTTCAGTTTTTGTTCATCTCTGTTTGGGCTGGTATGTTTGATTACTGAAACAATTAGCATCAGGGTAATGATGCTCATAACTTTGGAGGAGAACTTACTGTATATTTCATTATGACTGAGATGTAGCTCAGCAGCTAACTCTTTTGGGAATTCGAACTACATGTACCATTTGTAATTTTAAGGTCTATACCACTGGGAAATTATGGAAGGCAAGGACTTTCATGCCCTCAGTTCAATGATTAAAAATAGATTTTCAATTAGATCAACTAAATGTGCATTTATACAACATAGAACATAACAGAGATATATTCCATATTCTCTAAATGGCTCTGGAGCATACCCTTGCTCAGAAATGCATACCAAATTACCACTTTTTTTCATATCCTCAACTTCTTGTAAGGAGGTTTAACATTCTTCAATACTGTCATTCTCTTAGTTATATACATAAAGGGTTGTTAACTCAATCTGGAACAATGAACACTGATCAAAGTGCCAGAAGAACAGATGGGCTTTGGAGCTTTGAACATTGGGGGCAAACACTCACAGAAAACTTTGTAGAGGACGGACCTAGAGGTGTTAAACTATATTTGAGAAACGTAAACATGGCCAGAGAAAGATAACGCCGACAGAGATGGTCGCCTCGCTTCAAATCCTTAGGAAACTATGCAGTAATTCGTTTTTTAAATGTATTATTTCTTACATTGTTAGCCCAGAAAATCTGAAG
This sequence comes from Oncorhynchus masou masou, assembly GCF_036934945.1. Lineage (NCBI taxonomy): Eukaryota > Metazoa > Chordata > Actinopteri > Salmoniformes > Salmonidae > Oncorhynchus > Oncorhynchus masou. The sequence continues at coordinate 26,196,945 of NC_088229.1, forward strand.
TATTATTACATACAGCCAGGAAGAACTATTGGATATAAGAGCAACGTCAAATTACCATCATTACGACCAGGAATACGACTTTCCTGAAGCGGATCCTTTATTCGGACCTCCACCTTGGAAATGGGATCTTATCCCAGAGGTCAACCCTAAACAACGTGGTCGCCACAGAGAGGCAGACGGAGCGGCCTCCTGGTCAGACTTAGAAGGCGAGCACACCACCCACCACCCACATTAGTCGCCAATGTCCAGTCTCAAGACAACAAGCTGGATGAAATTAGGCCACGAGTTGCCTTCCAGAGAGACATCAGAGATTGTAACATTTTCTGTTTCATGGAAACACGGCTCACTTGTGATATGTTGTCAGAGTTGGTACAGCCAACCAGTTTCTTCATGCGTCGCACCGACAGAAACAAAAGAAGGGCGGGTGTATATGCGTCATGATTAACTTCATGCGACGAGCAATCCCGGATCCGGGATCCTATTTACAGCCTCAAGCTCATTAGCATAACGCAACGTTAACTATTCATGAAAATCGCAAATGAAATTAAATAAATATATTTGCTCTCAAGCTTAGACTTTTGTTAACAACACTGTCATCTCAGAATTTCAAAATATGCTTTTCAACCATAGCTAAACAAGCATTTGTGTAAGAGTATTGATAGCTAGCATAGCTATAAGCCTAGAATTCAGCCAGCAACATTTTCACAAAAAGAAGAAAAGCATTCAAATAAAATCATTTACCTTTGAAGAACTTCAGATGTTTTCAATGAGGAGACTCTCAGTTAGATAGCAAGTGTTCAGTTTTTCAAAAAATATTATTTGTGTAGGACAAATTGCTCCGTTTTGTTCAAGTTTGGTTACGAAAAAAACCTGTATCCAGTTATAGCCTCAAGCTCATTAGCATAACGTAACGTTAACTATTTATGAAAATCGCAAATGAAATGAAATAAATGTGCTTGCTCTCAAGCTTAGCCTTTTCTTAACAACACTGTCATCTCAGATATTCAAAATATGCTTTTGAACCATAGCAAATCAAGCATTTGTGTAAGAGTATTGATAGCTAGCGTAGCATTTAGCATAGCATTTAGCGGGCAACATTTTCACAAAAACCAGAAAAGCATTCAAATAAAATCATTTACCTTTGAAGAACTTCGGATGTTTTCAATGAGGAGACTCTCAGTTACATAGCAAATGTTCAGTTTTTCCTGAAAGTTTCTTTGTGTAGGAGAAATCGCTCCGTTTTGTACGTCACTTTTGGCTACCAAAACAAACTGAAAATTCAGTCACCAAAACGCCAAACTTTTTTCCAAATTAACTCCATAATATCGACTGAAACATGGCAAACGTTGTTAGAATCAATCCTCAAGGTGTTTTTCACATATCTCTTCATTGATAAATTGTTTGTGGAAGCCTGCTTTCTTCTCTGAATTCCATGGAAAAATACTTGCAGCTGAGGTTTGCGCCCCAATTTCGGCGCAGGACACCGGGCGGACACCTGGTAAATGTGGTCTCTTATGGTCAATCTTCCAATGTTATGCCTACAAATACGTCACAATGCTGCAGACACCTTGGGGAAACGATAGATCGGGCAGGCTCATTCCTTGCGCATTCACAGCCATATAAGGAGACAATGAAAAACAGAGCCTCAAAAATCCTGCTCATTTCCTGTTTGAAGTTTCATCTTGGTTTCGCCTGTAGCATCAGTTCTGGGGCACTCACAGATAATATCTTTGCAGTTTTGGAAACGTCAGAGTGTTTTCTTTCCAAAGCTGTCAATTATATGCATAGTTGAGCATCTTTTTGTGACAAAATATTGCGCTTAAAACAGGCACGTTCTTTTATCCAATAATGAAATAGCGCCCCCATAGCTTCAAGAGGTTAACAACTCGTGGTGTAACAATAACAACATACAGGAACTCAAGTCCTTTTTTTCACCTGACCTATAATTCCTTACAATCAAATGCTGACCGCATTATCTACCTTCGGCAAATCCGACCACGACTCCATCTTGCTCGTATCGTCCTATAGGCAAAAACTCAAACAGGGTGTACCCGTGACTAGAACCATTCAATGCTGGTCTGACCAATCGGAATCCACGCTTCAAGATTGTTTTGATCACGTGGACTGGAAAATGTTCCAGGAAGCCTCAGACAATAAGATTGATTTATACTCTGACTCGGTCAGTCCAATCCCTGTACCCTTTGCAGAATATCAGTCTGTCCCTGATGTTTTTCCTGGAGAGAAGGGGCTTCTTTGCTGCCCTTCTTGACACCAGGCCATCCATCAAAAGTCTTCGCCTCACTGTGCGTGCAGATGCACTCACACCTGCCTGCTGCCATTCCAGAGCAAGCTCTGTACTGGTGGTGCCCCGATCCCGCAGCTGAATCAACTTGAGGATACGGTCCTGGCGCTTGCTGGTCTTTCTTTGTCGCCCTGAAGCCTTCTTCACAACAATTGAACTGCTCTTCTTGAAGTTCTTGATGATCCGATAAATGGTTGATTTAGGTGCAATCTTACTGGCAGCAATATCCTTGCCTGTGAAGCCCTTTTTGTGCAAAGCAATGATGACGGCACATGTTTCCTTGCAGGTAACCATGGCTGACAGAGGAAGAACAATGATTCCAAGCACCACCCTCCTTTTGAAGCTTCCAGTCTGTCATTCGAACTCAATCAGCATGACAGAGTGATCTCCAGCCTTGTCCTCTTCAACACTCACACCCGTGTTAACAGCTGGTCCATTTGTGGCAGGGCTGAAATGCAGTGGAAATGTTTTTGGGGATTCAGTTCATTTGCATGGCAAAGAGGGACTTTGCAATTAATTGCAATTCATCTGATCACTCTTCATAACATTCTGGTGTATATGCAAATTGCCATCATACAAACTGAGGCAGCAGACTTTGTGAAAATTAATATTTGTGTCATTCTTAAAACTTTTGGCCAAGACGGTACATATTCTTATTCCATCCCTTTACATTCGTGTGTATAAGGTAGTTGTTGGGAATTTGTTAGATTACTTGTTAGATATTACTGCCCTGTCAGAACTAGAAGCACAAGCATTTCGCTACACTCGCATTAACATTTGCTAATCATGTGTAATGGACAAATAAAATTTGATTTAATTTGATTTAGAAAAACATGTTAAGGAGATATTGTTTTGAAACAAAGCTTTTTGATAGTTAAAAGGATTTGCGTGAGCTGACCTGCAGTTCTGAGAATTACTCCTGAATCTGAGTGATGTAAAATTATCATTATTCACATATTATTATAGCTGGACGTGAGCAAAACATGAAAAAAGCCCACTGTAAGGTCAGAGTATTTATTTATTTTGCCACAGGGCAGAGAGAGAAATTTGAAGTTTTATAGCTAATTTCAAGTTATTTTACAGATTTTGCCATGATTCTAAGAGAAGATATGGCTGTTTTAGAGCAATTTTTCTGCTATTCTACACATTTTGTCATTGTCTCTCGCCTAGGCAGAGAGCTCCTGTACATTTTGTAAATATTCAATGTTTTTGATTTGTTTTTTTGTTTGAATCTTTCAATTTTATTTTTGGTTTTGAATAGCTAAATGAGTATATTCATTCTGGGTTCGATCTATTTGTTTCCTGCCCGTGAATTTTATGGCAAATCGCTCTATCAACATAGCTAGATAACAATGCTAACGCGATAACGTTATGTGGGGCGATGTGCTACGTCAGTGGCGACTAACCAGTTAGTCATTAGCTTGATATATATATATATATACTTTTTGTAAACAACTCATTATCAACAATGTTTTCTGAAGTGACACAGATATGATCCGTTTTTCCTGATTAATTATTTGGGGGGTTGATTAGCGATACTCAGTTGTATCTAGCTGATTAATAGCAAATGTACAGACTACTCTGCTTGATTTAATCTAAGAAAAGATATGTATTAATTTGTATTTGGTGTGATGGCTTATTGCTGATTTATTTTCTCTTATGAACCATGGTCTTGTCCACCAACATAGAAACGCATAGGAGAATGCATTTCTATGAATAACGCACCTCATTTGAATCTGAATTTGTGTTCCGTATGTAGTCAGTGTCTATATGAAAATGCCCTTTATACATTGTTCACAACCAGGAGAATTGCAATATCCACTTTGTTGTGAATGTTAATATGAATGTTTAATTTATTTGAATATGTAACAACTCTATACTATTTAGTATGCATTGTTCATCTATATTACATGCTTATGAATATGAGAAGGCATTTTCTGTGCTGTTGCAGTTTGAACCATCCACAGTGATCAAAGGGGTAGGGAAAGAGAGGGTGAGCTTGATGAGATAAATATCTCATGCTGCCCATCACACATATAGCCAGGCTACAAACCTGATGTGGAAAAACAGACGGATATTAGAAAAACACACACTGATATGATTTCAATATGAGAGCAATGAATGAACCGTACTACTTTACTGTCTCCTATGAATTGCATACATAAAGCATGCATTTGTGTGACGCAGTATGTGCCTTCGCATGTCTTTATCAATCGGTTTTGTCTTTTTTGTCTAGACTAAAGACTGTTTTTGCAACTATACTTCACCCTTTTGAAACTATACTGCACTGCACAATAAGACCCAAGATGCGTTAAGATATTCTAACGCCTCATGTCCACCAGATGCATCAAACTCATTCATTTTCAATGGAGCAGTGCGCAAACCTACTCTCCGTTTGTGCCGCATGCATTCAATATTTTCAACTTGTGCGATTGCTTTACCTTGAGGTGGTACAAACGGAAGTACACACACAGACTCCAACTAACTAGGAAGTACACACACAGACTCCAACTAACTAGGAAGTACACACACAGACTCCAACTCACTAGGAAGTACACACACAGTCTCCAACTAAATAGGAAGTACACACACAGTCTCCAACTCACTAGGAAGTACACACACAGACTCCAACTAACTAGGAAGTACACCCACAGACTCCAACTAACTAGGAAGTACACCCACAGACTCCAACTAACTAGGAAGTACACCCACAGACTCCAACTAACTAGGAAGTACACCCACAACTAACTAGACACCCACAGACTCCAACTAACTAGGAAGTACACACAGACTCCAACTCACTAGGAAGTACACACACAGACTCCAACTAAATAGGAAGTACACACACAGACTCCAACTAACTAGGAAGTACACACACAGACTCCAACTAACTAGGAAGTACACCCACAGACTCCAACTAACTAGGAAGTACACCCACCAACTCCAACTAGCTTTTGAGAGTTGAAAAGCGAAGCACATGCATGTCAAGTATGGGATAAACAAAAGACATATGCACCTGGTGGACATCAAGGATAATGCTGTTTGTTTGTGTATGTAGGGAAGACAACTGACTGCTTGTATTGCACATTTGTGCAATATCAGAGCTTGCAATATTGGGTTACATGAGCTCATGTGCCAGGCATTATTCTGCAAGTTTTGAGTTTAGGGTGTGTGTCACAATACAGTATCTATAAATGTAACCACTTTTTACACAACAATCTATTTTATACATGGGAGACGTTCGAGATTTTCGGTTTGTTTCTACCTCGAGTAGGGCTATCTGAAATAAAATGGGGGCCTTGCCACTAGCCTATTAGGAGGTGGTACAGTGTTAAAGCTGGGTTCCTGATAAAAGACAGTTGTTGTACTGGCAGTGGCCCAGCTCTGCCTCTACCTCTGATTCTACCTCTGCCAACGCCAGACCAACCGTTGGCACTGTAGTGTAGCCCACAGAAATACAACATGTGTGGGTGGAGCAGCAGGTGCCCATGGCAACATGAAACACTTCTAAGGGCACATACAGCAGCAAAAGTAAATACTGCAAGCAGTAGCAACCCTGTGTCGGTCAATTTCATATCGGAACTCATATGGTTTGTATCATATAGCACTGCTCACCAATGGACATCACCAAGATACTCACAAAGTATGATCAAATAGCTAATGTATTGCTGCACCGAACATGAAAGATAAAAATTCAATCGGGATGCTCTTTGATGTGATGGCTAACCTAATGCTAGCTTTTGGACAGCAGTGGTGCATAAGTATATAGGATGAGTAAAAGCCTCGCAGGCCTGGGCTGTGCTGTGTGGTTTGGTGTGTGAGCATGGACAGAGGGACAGCAGGACAGGGCAGGTGGGGTGCTAGACAGGCAGTCTGAGGCAGTCTGAGGCCCTCAGCTGAATCACAGGATGCTCTCTCTCAATCCCTCAGGGGAAATGGTGGTGCTGCTCTCTCTGTTCGTCTCCACTATCACATCGCCGCAAATCATGGTTCCTGGTCTGGGGACACTGCCATCTGCCAAACAGCCAGGCAGAAGCACTGTGCAGGATAAGTCCTGGTTTACTAATGATGCAAGAATAAAGCCTTCGCCAGGGAAAGGTTCAATATTGCCTTCTGTGCTACTGAGGGCATGATATACTGTATATCTAAACACTTTTCAAAACATGGCTTTATTCTGCTTTCCCAAAGACTGTGAAATTGCTATAAAATGAGACCGGGTGACATGTCAGGTAGGTTAGGAGTGGATAAGATGAAAACATTGAGCTGGGGAAAGCTGAGTTGGCTTTTTACAAGAGCTCTTTCAGTAAACATAAATGGATCAACAAAGACACTAAGTCATGATTCTAGTAAAACCATGCCCAGTTTATAAAAGGAACATGCAGTGTGTGTGTGTGTGTGTGTGTGTGTGTGTGTGTGTGTGTGTGTGTGTGTGTGTGTGTGTGTGTGTGTGTGTGTGTGTGTGTGTGTGTGTGTGTGTGTGTGTGTGTGTGTGTGTGTGTGTGTGTGTGTGTGTGTGTTCATGCTTGCGTGTGCATGTGTGTGTGGGTGTGTTTGCGCGCACCAGTGTTTATCTGGTCTATGATAAAAAGTCTTTGAAGTTGAGCGTTAAAAGGGACAGGGCTGCGGGCTAGGCTGTCTATCAGCAGTGTGATGGCATCCACAGGGAAGGAGCTTTTCTCCAGCGCTCAGACAGATGTTCTGCCTGTCCAGAAGGTAGTAACTGAATACCATATCAAAAGATACGGATGGGACTGAGGCAAGTGTGGAAGACAGGAAGAAAGAAAAGAAAAGCTATTAGCTATTATGAACACAGAACTTATAGTGTGTTCCAACCCTCTGTAATGTCTGTATAGTTTGATTCTGTGTTTCTGTGGATGGCACACTTCTTGAACGAACCCTGAAAGCTGTAAATGCAACCATGTGCTTGTCTTCTTTCCATCCCAAGGGTGTGTTGCCAGGGAAACAGCCCCAGGTAAAGCAGACTCTCTAAGTCAGTTTTTTCCATCCATTCGTGACTCCCCTCATGCCTCCATTATTTTCACAGCTTCCTCTTCAATGAAATCGAGTGTCAACCATAGAGATCCTATTAAATACTAATTATTCTAATTCCTAATTCTATGGTGTCAACAAGCTCATGGTAAACGTGAAAAGGATGCCTGCATGCAGATATGCACCAGACCTATTTGGCTGTGAGCGATAGCAGCATGCAGTGTATCATACATGTGCTACAGCATATTTTGGCTACTGAGTGGCGCAGTGGTCTAAGGCGCTGCATCTTAGTGCTAGAGGTGTCACTATAGACCCTGGTTCGATTCCAGGCCGTGATTGGGAGTCCCTTAGGGTGGTGCACAATTGGCCCAGCGTCATCCTGGTTAGGGTTTGGCCGGGATAGGCCGTCATTGTAAATAAGAACTTCTTCTTAAATGACTTGCCTAGTTAAATGAAGGCGGCATGTTTTTATTCCTGTGTCCACACAATTTCATATAGCCATGTCTTTGTATTGATGCATGGTTACTGTGCATTGTGTATTCTGAAAAGAACCCTGTATGTTCCCCCGCCCATCTTGATTACAGTATCATGTGTTCTCTGTCATTGCCACCCTTACAGTGTGAGTATGTGTAGACGTCTCTATTTGTTGGTTGTGCGTGCGTGTGGGTTTGTATGCCTGTTTTTGTATATTTTCAAAGGCTCACATGCTGCTGTGATAATCAATTTGTATTGTATTCATTTCAATAACAAATCCTACCATTCCAACCAGAAGATAAGTGGGCAAATAGATGAAGAAAATAGAAACAATCAGTGGGGAGGAGAGGAAACAAAAACTCTTTCATTCCAGTTATTCACAGGAGTCTCAACGGGACCATTATATATATTTTTAAATACAAAATGAATTTGTATTTAACCAGGCAAATAAATTAAGAACACATTCTTATTTACGATGACAGCCTAGTAAGAGGCAAAAAGCCTCCTGTGGGGATGGGGCCTGGGATTAAAACAAAAAATCTAGTACAAAACACACATCACAACACTCCTTAAAGAGAGACCTAAGACAATACAACATGGTAGCAACACAACATGGCAGCAGCACAACATGACAAGAACACAACATGATAACACCACAACATGGCAGCAGCACAACATGACAAGAACACAACATGATAACAACACAACATGGCAGCAGCACAACATGACAAGAACACAACATGATAACAACACAACATGGCAGCAGCACAACATGACAAGAACACAACATGATAACAACACAACATGGCAGCAGCACAACACGGTAGCAACACAAACACGGCACAAACATTGTTAGGCACAGCACAAAGGACAAAGTGGTAGAGACAACAATACATCCTGCAAAGCAGCCAGACGTGTCAGTAAGTGTCCATGATTGAGTCTTTGAATGTAGAGATGGAGATAAAACGGTCCAGTTTGAGTGTTTTTTTGCAGCTCAGTCCAGTCGCTAGCTGCAGCGAATTGAAAAGAGGACGGACTCAGGGATGTGTGTGCTTTGGGGACCTTTAACAGAATATGACTGGCTGAATGGGTGCTGCATGCGGAGGATGAAGATGGCAGTAGGTACAGTATCTCAGATAGAGGGGAGGGTTAGAGGGTTTTATAAATAGGCATCAACCAGTAGGTCTTGCGGAAGGTATAAAGAACAGAGATGGCCAGTTTACAGAGGAATACAGAGAGCAGTGATGTGTCCTATAAGGAGCATTGGTGCCAAAGAATAGTAAAGAGCATTTAGCCCCTCATGAGCACCTTTACCTGCCGATCTATAAATTACATCTCTGTAATCTAGCATGGTTCCTACCGTTCCTAGACTATGGTGACATCATCTATATCAATGTTTCCCAGCTCCAGTCTTGGACAAAAAACGCCTGATTTGAGTTTTAAAAAACTGACCCATCTATGAAAAGCGGAAACTCTTCCAAACATGGACATGTAATGTTCTGCTCTATGATGCTCCACACAAGAATAGTTAGAAGGTAGGGAGTTCGACGTAAACGATCATAGGAAATCCCAGCACAAATTGTCTATAATAGTGTAATAAGCTCACATAGTTGCTGTCTCAAACTTTAAACTCCCCACAGTTGTCACTGACTAGTTAGATATCTTCGACTGAGCAATCAATTTCTGTACACTACATTCTTACAAATTAATTTTTATCAGGTGTTTGCTTGGCGGACCTATGGCTGTTGCAGTGACTATTACCTCCACACCAGCAGTCATGAGTCATGACCGCAGTAAAACAAAAAAAATACTAATTTAAGATATTTTTGGTACATAATTGGTTTAGCCACTAATCCAAATTTAAACAAATTCTAGTAATCGCCTTTGGTAGTATTATGCATACTGGATGGACCTTATGCTACTCCCCGAAATGTCTATCCACGAGTCTGGGAGAGAACGTATAGCCCTAGGCAATTCTGTTGGTTCATTGCTTGTGCAGGGTGGCTTACACTTAGCCTACAATTAGTAAATTTAATAAAGAGTTTGAATAGTCTAGTAATAGTATTTTTTTCTAATGAATTTAATACTGTAGCTATACGGAGTATCTCACCACCTTGCGTGTCCAGCTCATCTCTCTTCTTTATTCCCTCCTCGAGCGCACAAACGGGCTGTCAACAGTTTAGTGAAATATGTTTTGTTGAGAAAACATGTTTACGATCGATGTTCCCATACAGATTTCACTTTTTTTCCCAAATTAAGTATTGGGTAGCTGCAGGAACAGGGTGAAGAGCCCATGGCATACAGAGTTGGGCAGAATACCACCTGTCGCGCAGCGAGAACATGCTCCTTAAACAGTGGTTGACGCATGGAGTAAAATAAGTGTTCTTATATTTACATAGCTGCTCATATTAAGCACATATTCCTCTATAAAACCGAAGTAGCCTACCTTGCATCATTGAAAAACCCACGGCCTCCATTCGCTATTCCAGTGCATACAGATGACATCTATGTTTTCCCTGCCCCTATTCCCCTGACGCAAGGAACTGAGCGCAAGCATTTTTTGCAACTTTCTCAAATAATCAATAGCCTATAGTCGCATCATACAGCCCATATATGTTATGATTTCTAAGACATTCTAAGGTTTGTGTCATTCAAAACTTGCCTAAAATAAATAATGGATTTATTGTGATGGTGTATATTAGATGTATTTATTAGACTTCTTTAAATGCAAATGTTCAAAAGGCGCACATCAGCTTGTATGTATAACGAGAGGACCCCAGCTAAAATCTGCGTAAATGCAACAGTTTTGTGTTCTGTTCTACTTGTACAGTAGCCCTCGTTGTGCTGAAAAGGAAATTGCAAAACATTCCATTGTGATGCTAAATATAAGGGTTGCACATTCAGATAAATGAAGGTAGTGAAAGAAAGCGCAGATTTAAAGCCGTTAGATGCAGTTGACCAGTGCCCACTTGGTTTTATTAAGGGTGACAGGTTCAGTACACACCACTGCATTCTTTACCAGGAAGTAGGCTGGCCCTCATTGAAGTCACATAGGTCGATTCATTGCTCTCTTTTTATTTATAAAGCTCTCTTACAAAACTCCTACCATATATATCATTAATAACCTTAGACGTACCATACCCGATCTCAGGGATGGCTAAATCTGGATATCTCTTCGGTCTCCTCAGAGTTAGGTAAAGCAGCTTTTCGCTTTTTTGTTCCCAATAACTAGATGTTCTGGTGCCTCTCAGGCAGTTCGACATGTTGATTGGCAGCTGATTGGAAACCTCTTTGCTGAGGAATGTGATTTTTTACTTGTGTGTGTTTGCACTTTTTTACATGTTGTATTATGTTGTATTTTGTAAATTATGTGTATGCAGGTTTCCCTTATGAAATAGGTATTGGTCTCAATGGGTCGCCCAGTTAAAAGAAAATAAAGGTAACATTTAATTATACAAAAATAAATCTCAAACTTTTTTGGGACATACTTTCGACTATTACCAGTCATTCCAAGAATATTAAATGTGTGCTACTGAAGTACTTGTAATAATTTTCTAAACACAATTTTATGATTTATGATTTCAGCTAGCTGCATTTGGATGACCCTGGAGATTTTTTACATGGGAGACAAAGTCACATTGCCGTTGGCCAGATTGAACAGCTAAAAAAGGGTTAGTGGAGTGTGGAGAGGGAGAGAGTGAGGGGAACAGAGAGCGTATAACATTTGAGCCTAGTAAAATAGCAGCAGCACTCTCTGGCCTGTCATATTCTCTGTTTTACTCAAATTGTTTAGAATATCTCATTGTGGGATTTTGTGTACCTTGTTTATCCACATGTGTCTGATTAAATGTACTGAACTGTGGGATTTCTGAAAATTCAAAAGATTCAGAGATGTTGCCAAAAAGTCTGCATTACTCACAGTAGCCTACTTGTATTGGCAATTATTTAAGAATATCAAGAGTGGCAACTTTTTATGAAGTTTTATCGTGAACAGCACATCCTAGGCAATGAACACAATGCAGCCGATTGCAGACAAGTATTCAAATACATTTCTCCACATTTTTGCACCTTCAAAATGTCACTCTGTATTTGCATCATACAATCTTTGTGTGATATGTGTCCATGCATATTTGTAATTGCATCAGCGGCTCGTGTGCAGACAGTGATTGTGGTTTACATGCATCTTTGTGATTGCATCAGTGGCTCGTGTGCAGACAATGGTTGTGGTCTGAGTGTGTCACACCTCTGTAAGCACAGTCATGCTCTACGTCCACTCTAAACCCCCAGTCCTCCTGAGAGAGGATGTCTGTCTGCCAGCACTGACTACTCAGTTGGAAGAGCCAGGACTGCCCAGGTGTGAAGGACAGCCAGTGGAGACATACAGGAACGACTTGTGTGTGTGTGTGCGTGTGCATGGATGCATGTTTTCTTGCTTGCATGTGTGTATGCCATCCATCCATGTATGTATGTATGTATGTATGTATGTATGTATGTATGTATGTATGTATGTATGTATGTATGTATGTATGTATGTATGTATGTATGCATGTATGCATGTATGCATGTATGCATGTATGTATGTATGTATGTATGTGTGTATGTGTGTATGTGTGTATGTGTGTATGTGTGTGTGTGTGTGTGTGTGTGTGTGTGCATGCCTCTGTTTTTCTCTCCCTCGCCACTCTGTTTCTCTCCCCATCCTCATAGCATCTGGCTGGGTGATAGGAAAATAGGGAAATACAAGGGTAGTGCTGGAGAGATGACTTCAAAAGACGGAGGATGAAAAGAAAAGTTGTCTGAATGATTAATGGTCTAAAAAAGTGGACAGAGAATCATCATTGAAGATGAACTTGTCTAAATTAATTGTTTGAGGTTGATATCTTCACTAGAGGATAATGCTGTGATGTGCACTATTTGCTTTCATGCTCGTACCCAACCTTGTATCAATGCTCAACTGTACACTGCTATATCATATGGCACTACTACATTCACAACATAACATGGGATGGGAAAAGGCACTTATCCATGTGTTTAGGAAGCGAGACAAGCTGCTCAGAAACTACTATGCAACAGTAAATCTGTGTTCCACTACTATGCTGGTCACGCCCTGACCATAGAGAGCCATTGTTTCTCTATGGTGAAGTAGGTCAGGGCATGATTGGGGGTGATCTTGTGGTGTTCTAAATTTATTTTCTATGTGGTGATTTGTATGATTCCCAATTCGAGGCAGCTGGCAATCATTGTCTCTAATTGGGGATCATATTTAAGTAGCTGTTTTTCCCACCTGTTTTTGTGGGATATTGTTTTGTGTTGGTGCATGTGCACCACTTAGTCACGTTTCGTTCTTTCTTTCTTGTTTTGTTTTGCTTAAGTGTCACTTAGAAATAAAGATGTTGAACTCAACCTCCGCTGCGCCTTGGTCCTTCTCTACACACGGTCGTGACAGAATATCCCACCACAACGGGACCAAAAAGTGTGCCCGGAAGGAGATGGCATCCTGGTCTTTGGAGGAGATCGAGGAGAGAATATCCTGGAATTGGGAGGAAGTCTTGGCAAGACACGAAAGCCTGCCGTGAAAACAGAAGGCAGGAGAGAAGGGAGGACAGCGACGACGCCGGGGTTCGTGGCCACATAAAAAGCCAGAAAATATTTTGGGGGGGTGGCCACAAAGGGTGGTCGGCGGAGCCGAGGAGTGAACCAGAGCCAGTCTGGGAGAAGAGGGAGAAACTGGAGGAGAGTGAACGGAGAGAGTCAGAGACCGTCAGTGAGTGGATGGAGGTATTGGAGGAGAAAGAGCGGAGAGAGTTGTTGAGTTGGTGGAAGATGCACGTCATTTGCCCTAAGGAGCGTGTAATCAGTTTAATGCCACCTGAGTCAGCTCCCCGTACTCGTCCTGAGGAGCGTGCTATTAGTCTGGTGAAATCTGTGCTGGATCCACGCATCAGTTCTCCAGTACGCATCCACAGCCCAGTAAGTCCTGTGCCAGCTCTCCACACTTGCCTTGAGGAGCGTGTCATTTGTCCGGTGCCATGTGTGCCGGTTCTACGCACCAGGTCTCCAGTGTGCCTCCTGTTCCAGCTCCTCGTACTCACCGTGTGAAGTTTGTCATAGTTCCGGTACAATTGATGCCGGCTCCACGCACCAGGCCTCCAGTGCGACTTCCCAGTCCGGTAGGTCCTGTGCCAATTCCTCGCATGGTGTGTCATCGAACCGGTACCATTGATGCCGGCTATACGCACCAGGTCTCCAGTGCGCCTTCACAGCCCAGTACGTCCTGTACCAGCTCCACGCACCAGGCCTCCAGTGAGCCTTCCCAGCCCGGTACGTCCTGTGCCTGCTCCCTGCACTCACCCTGAAGTACATGTCTCCAGTCCGGTACCACCTGTGCCGGCTCCACGCACCAGGCCTCCAGTGCGCCTTCACAGTCCAGAGCTTCCGGCGACAGTTCCCAGCCCAGAGCTTCCGGAGACAGTTCCCAGCCCAGAGCTTCCGGCGATGGTTCCCAGTCCAGAGCTCCCAGCGACGGTTCCCAGTCCAGAGCTCCCAGCGACGGTTCCCAGTCTAGAGCTGCCAGCGACATTCCACAGTCCGGAACCTCTGGCGATGTTCCACAGTCCGGAACCTCCGGCGATGCTCCTAGGTCCAGAACCTCCAGAGACGTTCCTAGGTCCAGAACCTCGAGACGTTCCACGGTCCAGAGCCTCCGGCGACGGTCCACGGTCCGGAACCTTCGGCGAGGGTCAACGGTCCAGAGCTTCCAAACACGGCGTCCAGTCCAGCTCCATGGCAAGAGCTCTCCTCTGTGCCGATGTCCAGTCCAGACATGGCGTCCAGTCCAGCTCCATGGCATTGAGATCCAGTCCAGACATGGCGTCCAGTCCAGCTCCATGGCAGGAGCCTTCCTCGGCATTGAGATCCAGCCGATGCCCAGTCCAGACATGGCGTCCAGTCCAGCTCCATGGCAGGAGTCTTCCTCTGCGCCGATGTCCAGTCCAGACATGGCGTCCAGTCCAGCTCCATGGCAGGAGCCTTCCTCGGCATTGAGATCCAGTCCAGGCACAGTGTTCAGCCTGGGTCCATGGCTGGATCTGCGGGATGAGCGGGTTCTTCGGCCCGCACCAGCACCACCACCACCACCAAAGATGGTGGATCCGCGATCTGAGCGGGTTCTTTGTCCCGCACCAGAGCCGTCCCCGATGCTGGCGGATCCGCAGGTTGAGCGCGTACTTCATCCCGCAGGGCGTGACTGGGGATGATCTAGTTTATTTATTTCTAGGTGGTGTTCTAAGTTTATTTTCTACGTTGGTGATTTGTATGGTTGCCAATTAAAGGCAGCTGGTAATCATTGTCTCTAATTGGGGATCATATTGAAGTAGCTATTTTTTCCCACCTGTGTTTGTGGGATATTGTTTTGTGTTGGTGCATGTGCACCACTTAGTCACGTTTCTTTCTTTCTTGTTTTGCTTAAGTTTCACTTAGAAATAAAGATGTGGAACTCAACCTCCGCTGCGCCTTGGTCCTTCTCTGCACATGGTCGTGACAGCTACAGAAAATCTATCTGTTTTCCACTACTATGCTACAGTAAATCCATCTGTTTTCCACTACTATGCTACAGTAAATCAATCTGTTTTCCACTACTATGCTACAGTAAATCAATCTGTTTTCCACTACTATGCTACAGTAAATCCATCTGTTTTCCACTACTATGCTACAGTAAATCTATCTGTTTTCCACTACTATGCTACAGTAAATCAATCTGTTTCCCACTACTATGCTACAGTAAATCAATCTGTTTTCCACTACTATGCTACAGTATATCCATCTGTTTTCCACTACTATGCCACAGTAAATCCATCTGTTTTCCACTACTATGCCACAGTAAATCTGTCTGTTTTCCAGTACTATGCTACAGTAAATCTGTCTGTTTTCCACTACTATGCTACAGTAAATCTGTTTTCCACTACTATGCTACAGTAAATCTGTTTTCCCCTACTATGCTACAGTAAATCTGTTTTCCACTACTATGCTACAGTAAATCTGTTTTCCACTACTATGCTACAGTAAATCTGTTTTCCACTACTATGCTACAGTAAATCTGTTTCCACTACTATGCTACAGTAAATCTGTTTCCACTACTATGCTACAGTAAATCTGTTTTCCACTACTATGCTACAGTAAATCTATATGTTTTCCAGTACTATGCCACAGTAAATCCATCTGTTTTCCACTACTATGCTACAGTAAATCAATCTGTTTTCCACTACTATGCTACTGTAACGGCGTTCTTCGTTTGTCGAAAGAGAGTCGGACCGAAATGCAGTGTGTTGGTTACTCATGTTTTTAATAGAACAAATGACGATACATGAAATAACAAAAACAACAAACGGAACGTGAAAAACCTATACAGCCTGTCTGGTGAACACTAACACAGAGACAGGAACAATCACCCACGAAATACAAAGTGAAAACCAGGCTACCTAAATACGGTTCCCAATCAGAGACAACGAGAATCACCTGACTCTGATTGAGAACCGCCTCAGGCAGCCAAGCCTATACAACACCCCTACTCAGCCGCAATCCCAAATACTACAAACCCCAATACGAAAATACAATACATAAACCCATGTCACACCCTGGCCTAACCAAATAATTAACGAAAACACAAAATCTGGAGTCTGGCTGACTAGCAGATCTGGAAGAGTCTGGTTGACTGGCAGATCTGGAAGAGTCTGGCTGAATAGCAGATCTGGAAGAGTCTGGCTGACTGGCACATCTGGAAGAGTCTGGCTGACTGGCAGATCTGGAAGAGTCTGGCTGACTGGCAGATCTGGAAGAGTCTGGCTGACTGGCAGATCTGGAAGAGTCTGGCTGACTGGCAGATCCGGAAGAGTCTGGCTGACTGGCAGATCCTGGCAGACTGACGGCTCTGGCTGCTTCATGCTGACTGGCGGCTCTGGCTGCTCCATGCAGATTGACAGCTCTGGCGGCTTCTTGCAGACTGACAGCTCTGACTGTTCCATGCAGACTGGCAACTCCATGCAGACTGGCAACTCCATGCAGACTGGCAACTCCTTGCAGACTGGCACCTCCTTGCAGACTGGCAGCTCCTTTCAGACTGGCAGCTCCTTGCAGACTGGCAGCTCCTTGCAGAGTGGCAGCTCTAGCTGCTCCATGCAGACTGGCAGCTCTGGCTGCTCCATGCAGACTGGCAGCTCCTTGCAGACTGGCAGCTCCTTGCAGACTGGCAGCTCCATGCAGACTGGCAGCTCTAGCTGCTCCATGCAGACTAGCAGCTCAGGCTGCTCCGAACAGGCAGGAGGCTCCGGCAGCGCTGGAGAGGAGAAAGGCTCCGACAGGGCAGGAGAGGCGAGGCGCACTGTAGGCCTGATGCGTGGTGCTGGCACTGGTGGTATTGGGCAGAGGACACGCACAGGAAGCCTGGTGCGGGGAGCTGCTACCGGAGGGCTGGGGTGTGGAGGTGGCACTGGAGCTCTTGAGCACCGAGCCTGCCCAACCTTACCTGGTTGAATACTCTCGGTCGCCCTGCCAGTGCTGCGAGGTGGAATAGCCCGCACTGGGCTATGTAGGCGAACCGGAGATACCGAGCGCAAGGCTGGTGCCATGTAAGCTGGCCCAAGGAGACGCACTGGGGACCAGATGCGTAGAGCCGGCTTCATGGCATTTGGCTCGACGCTCAATCTAGCCCGGCCGATACGGGGAGCTGAAATATACCGCACTGGGCTATGCACCCGCACTGGGGACACCGTGCACACCACTGCATAACACGGTGCCTGCCCGGTCTCTCTAGCCCCCGATAAGCACAGGGAGTTTGCGCAGGTCTCCTACCTGGCGTAGCCATACTCCCTGATAGCCCCCTCCCAAGAAATTTTTGGGGCTGATTCCCGGGCTTCCATCCACGTCGCCGTGCTGCCTCCTCATACCAGCGCCTCTCCGCTTTAGCCGCTTCTAGTTCCTCCTTGGGGCGGCGATATTCACCAGGCTGAGCCCAGGGTCCTTTTCCGTCCAGTTCCTCCTCCCATGTCCAATTCTCCAAATGGTGTAGCCTCTCCCACTGAAGCTGCTTCTGTTGCCTCTCGTGTAGCTCCTGCCTGTTAACACGCTGCTCGGTCCGTGTGTGGTGGGTGATTCTGTAACGCCGTTCTTCATTTGTCGAAAGAGAGTCGGACCGAAATGCAGCGTGTTGGTTACTCATGTTTTTAATAGAACAAATGACGATACATGAAATAACAAAAACAACAAACGGAACGTGAAAAACCTATACAGCCTGTCTGGTGAACACTAACACAGAGACAGGAACAATCACCCACGAAATACAAAGTGAAAACCAGGCTACCTAAATACGGTTCCCAATCAGAGACAACGAGAATCACCTGACTCTGATTGAGAACCGCCTCAGGCAGCCAAGCCTATACAACACCCCTACTCAGCCGCAATCCCAAATACTACAAACCCCAATACGAAAATACAATACATAAACCCATGTCACACCCTGGCCTAACCAAATAATTAATGAAAACACAAAATACAATGACCAAGGCGTGACAGCTACAGTAAATCCATCTGTTTTCCACTACTATGCTACAGTAAATCTGTTTGTTTTCCACTACTATGCTACAGTAAATCTGTTTTCCACTACTATGCTACAGTAAATCTGTTTTCCACTACTATGCTACAGTAAATCTGTTTTCCACTACTATGCTACAGAAAATCAATCTGTTTTCCACTACTATGCTACAGAAAATCAATCTGTTTTCCACTACTATGCTACAGAAAATCAATCTGTTTCCCACTACTATGCTACAGAAAATCAATCTGTTTCCCACTACTATGCTACAGTAAATCAATCTGTTTTCCACTACTATGCTACAGTAAATCTGTTTTCCACTACTATGCTACAGAAAATCAATCTGTTTTCCACTACTATGCTACAGAAAATCAATCTGTTTCCCACTACTATGCTACAGAAAATCAATCTGTTTCCACTACTATGCTACAGAAAATCAATCTGTTTTCCACTACTATGCTACAGAAAATCAATCTGTTTCCCACTACTATGCTACAGAAAATCAATCTGTTTCCCACTACTATGCTACAGTAAATCAATCTGTTTTCCACTACTATGCTACAGAAAATCAATCTGTTTTCCACTACTATGCTACAGTAAATCAATCTGTTTCCCACTACTATGCTACAGTAAATCAATCTGTTTTCCACTACTATGCTACAGTAATTTTATGAGAAGGTGCTGACCATGAGACAGGAGAAAGATTCAGTCTTTGTTCAAAACTGATCTCTAGTACACATAGGAAAGGAGTATTTGCTTTAGATCATGTTAAGCCGGAACTGCAACTTAGGAAACCAGTCCTTTGGGTGTTTCACAAGCTGAAGTATGGGATGCTAGAAACAGGATTTGGCTCTACCTATTTCCTAACAAACAGACAAAGGATAGAAAAATAATATGTTCTACCTGTTTCTCAAGGTATCTCTTGCTATCTCTGCCCCTGGCTCTCTCATTTCTCCCCTCCCTCTCTCTTTCATTCTGACTGTGTGATGGACAGGCACAGTGCTGGCAGGTTTCAAAGGCCAGATGGCATGGTGAGTTCTCACCCCAGTGTTCACACTTAAAACCCTTCTATGCCCAACGGGACCCAAAATGCGGACAAAAAAAGATACTTCTCCCTTGTTTTCAAAGAGGATCTAAAACTATCAGAACTCATATCAAAGGTGTCTACTGTCAATTTATACCCACGTTCCAATGCTGACAGAAGTACTGCTGATGTTATAACCTTTATCTGTTTCTGCTGTTTCTCTTGATAGACTTGGTTTATCAAAATCATTTGAAGTCTTGTTTGTCTGTGATAAGAGATGATGTTTGTTCCATGTTCCTGTGCTTTTGTGTTTGGCTAAGTTCTTCTGAAAGGTCCTGTAATTACATATCTGGGTTGCGTGTATGTAGGATAGAAAACAGCATGGGTCGACAGCATTGACTGTGGTTGTCCCCCAATGTGTTGTATAATTCGTGTAAGGACATATAAACCGATGAATGAAGTTTTGTATTTTTTAGGGGTGGATCAGCTTTTGTCTTCCAGTAATATAATTGTCTGCATAATTTCCAAATCCCCCATATATATTTTTGTAAATATATACAGTACCAGTCAACAGTTTGGACATACCTACGCATTCCTTGCCTTTGGTGGTAGCTGCCCCTCCCTTTCAACTTCTTACTCTCACTCAAGGTCAGGTTCAAGGACTATCTTTCAATTGTTTCATTGTATCGAGAGAGAAAAAATAATTGATTTTAAATCTTAACTTCACTCTGACTTCCGAGGCTTCTTTATTGTGAATTATGAATTGGCTTTTCAGTCACTCTTTGCACAGAGTGGTATCCTAATTATCGTAGGTCTTGCTTTAATTTGCCAGTTCTTTGACATATCACCCCCCACTCTCCCATCTTTTCTAGAACAGAATTAGTTACCTGACAACATTTTGTGTCCACGTGTGCCTACATGTACACTACCGGTCAAACGTTTTCGAACACATACTCATTCAAGGGTTTTTCTTTATTTTTATTATTTTCTACATTGTAGAATAATAGTGAAGACATCAAAACTACGAAATAGCACATATGGAATCATGTAGTAACCAAAAAGGTATTAACCAAATCAAAATATATTTATTATTTGAGATTCTTCAAAGTAGCCACCCTTTGCCTTGATGACAGCTTTGCACTCTTGGCATTCTCTCAACAAGCTTCACAACAGTCTTGAAGGAGTTCCCACATATGCTGAGCACATGTTGGCTGCTTTTCCTTCACTCTGCGATCCATCTCAATTGGGTTGAGGTTGGGGGATTGTGGAGGCCAGCTGTCATCTAATGCAGCACTCTGTCACTATCCTTCTTGGTCAGATAGCCCTTACACAGCATGGAGGTGTGTTTTGGGTCATTGTCATGTTAAAAAACAAATGATAACCCCACTAAGCACAAACCAGATGGGATGGCGTATCTCCGCAGAATGCTGTGGTAGCCAAGCTTGTTAAGTGTGCCTTAAATTCGAAATAAATCACTAACAATGCCATCAGCAAAGCAACCCCACAGCATAACACTTCTTCCTCCATGCTTCAAGGTGGGAACTACACACGCAGAGAACATCCGCTCACCTACTATGCATCTCACAAAGACATGGCGGTTGGAACCAAAAATCTCAAATTTTGACTCATCAGACCAAAGGACCGATGTACATTGCTCATGTTTCTTGTCACAAGCAAGTCTCTTCTTCTTATTTGTGTCCTTTAGTAGTGGTTTCTTTGCAGCAATTCGACCATGAAAGCCTGATTCATGCAGTGTCCTCTGAACAGTTGATGTTGAGATGTGTCTCTTACTTGAACTCCGTTAAGCATTTATTTGGGCTGCAATTTCTGAGGCTGGTAACTCTATGAACATATCCTCTGCGGCAGATAGCCAGTTTCATCATAGTGCTTGATGGTTCTTGCAACTGCACTTGAAGAAACTTGAAACTTGACATTTTCTTTATGTCACAAGTAATGAGGGACCGTTTCTCTTTCTTATTTGAGCTGTTCTTGCCATAATCTGGACTTGGTCTTTTACCAAATAGGGTTATCTTCTGTATAACCCCCCAACCTTGTCACAGCACAACCGATTGGCTCAAACGCATTAAGAAGGAAAGAAATTCCACAAATGTACTTTTGTCAAGGCACACCTGTTAATTGAAATGCATTCCAGGTGACTGTCATCAAGGCAAAGCATGGCTACTTTGAAGAATCTCAAATATAAAATGTATTTTGATATGTTTAACACTTTTTTGGTTACTACATGATTCCATATGTGTTATTTCATAGTTATTTCAAAGTTTTGATGTCTTCACTATTATTCTACATTGAAAAACCTTTGAATGAGTAGGTGTGTTCAAACTTTTGACTGGTACTGCATCTAAAAAATATTCCATATACTTGATCTATTTCCAGAATTAAGGAATAATATGCATCATAATGTAGGCAGTTCATATGAAGGGTTTGTACCTATAACCAGGATTACCATTACAAAGCATCGCAGATCTTTTGATTATTTTATGCCACCAGGGCCACTATCTTTTCCCCCTTTTCTGATTATCCGAGTATGACCCCCTCCCCATGGGTTACTGCAGCTAGTGTTGCCAGCACTGTCACTACCTGGGTGGGGGCACCCCACCGGAATTCCCATTGGCTAGGTACAAGGTCGTCAATGTTGTCATTAGCAGCTTTGATAAATTCCTTGTATATTATGCTCACCCATCCGGGGGCATTTGGCTTTGTTGGACCAACCCTGCCAGGCAGGCTCAGACTCTTGAGGGGGCGGTGCCGCTTTACTGGGTCTCTGACCACATTTATCTTTCTGTCTTGGCTGCGTATAGGTTACTTGCAGTAGGCCTATAAAACAGATAAGGACTTCTCTTTAGTGTATGGGTCACTCAGGTGGGTGACTGGGGTT
This sequence comes from Oncorhynchus masou masou, assembly GCF_036934945.1. Lineage (NCBI taxonomy): Eukaryota > Metazoa > Chordata > Actinopteri > Salmoniformes > Salmonidae > Oncorhynchus > Oncorhynchus masou. Next base: position 26,219,215 of record NC_088229.1, read on the forward strand.
GGTGAGAGGACAATAAATAAATAAACTATATTTATAATTATTTTAAAAATGTATATCCCATATATGCACACAACTGAAAGCTCTCTCTGTCACCTCTCCTGCTCACAGACACACATGGGCTCTGGCATTTTCACTTAACTCCACACTTCTCCAAACACTAAAACACACACCACCTACACATACCCACATACTGTGCCTTCTATGTGCTCTGTTTACTGTTTTTTATTTATTTATCCCTACCATGTTGATTCCCACCAATTTCAGGCTTTTGAGTACTTTTGTGTTCCAGTTCCTTACATTTGAAGAAGTATTATTTCAATTAATGATCCTTTCTTGCTGTCTTTGATCTATTTATAAATAATATAAATAGAAAGATTGAAACATGTCCTATATTGAATGGTATAGTGTATTTGTAGTTTATTTCTTTATGAATTGTTTTATTATACTGTTTTCCTGTCTTGTTTTTTACATGCCCTACCATGGATAGTATGGATACCATGGATAGTATGGATACCATGGATAATATGGATACCATGGATAGTATGAATACCATTGATAGTATGGATACCATGGATAGTATGGATACCATGGATGGATACCATTGATAGTATGGATACCATGGATAGTATGAATACCATGATAGATGAGGATATGGATACCATGGATAGTATGAATACCATGATACCATGGATAGTATGGATACCATGGATAGTATGGATACCATGGATAGTATGGATACCATGGATGATGAATACCATGGATATGGATACCATGGATGATGAATACCATTGATATGGATACCATGGATGATACCATTGTATGGATACCATGGATAGTATGGATACCATGGATAGTATGGATACCATGGATAGTATGAATACCATGGATAGTATGGATACCATTGATAGTATGGATACCATGGATAGTATGAATACCATGGATAGTATGGATACCATGGATAGTATGGATACCATTGATAGTATGGATACCATTGATAGTATGGATACCATGGATGATAGTATGGATACCATGGATGATGGAGTATGGATACCATGGATAGTATGGATACCATTGATAGTATGGATACCATTGATAGTATGGATACCATTGATAGTATGGATACCATTGATAGTATGGATACCATTGATAGTATGGATACCATTGATAGTATGGATACCATGGATAGTATGAATACCATTGATAGTATGAATACCATGGATAGTATGGATACCATGGATAGTATGAATACCATGAATAGTATGGATACCATGGATAGTATGAATACCATGGATAGTATGAATACCATGGATAGTATGAATACCATTGATAGTATTGGGTATTACATTATTCAACTCTATGGGAACGTTGTATTATTTAGAAAAGCCACGGAGTCGTCTTGGCGTCTCGGGACAGTTGGTTAAGTATATACAGTTTATCGACTACGAGAACTACATGCTTCCTTTTTAGTCTATTCACCTTGTAGAGTTGGTACAGACCGTCGTCCGTTTCAGTAGTATTGAGTGTACCTTTTTATCTTCTTTCTTTCTCCATTGTCACAGCTTTTCCATCACTCACCTCGAGGCTTGCCTCCAACTCCTGACTAGTTGACTAGTTCAAGTGTGGTACAAAATTGATCATTTATCAACTTTAGCAGGTCGGTTTCTACACTTAACATTCCCAGTGGTGAAAAGTATAAGTCGTCTGTGTCCGTCAAGGAGTCTCGTTTTTTGGGGGGATACGTTCTCAATGTTTACTCTACGACATGTTTGGGTGTTGATTTGTAATGGTCATTTTGGTCAATACATTTCTCTAGCTTTATAATTTGTTTTGTGATGTTATCCAGATTGAAGGTTATTGCCCACAACTATGTGGAGTGAAGTGCTAGTATTTAGTCAAATTTACAGATATTGAATATTGTGTTTTTATCTTGAGGCATTCTGCACACTGTCTTCAGTCCGCCATTGGCTGTACCCCCGCACATTCCGATGAATTATCAAATCAAATTGTATTTGTCACATGCACCATATACAACAGGTTTAGTATATCTTACAGTGAAATGCTTACTTACAAGACCTTAACCAACAATGCAGTTTTAAGAAAAATACACCAAAAAATAAATAAAATTAACAAATAATTAAAGAGCAGCGGTAAATGTCTTACTTAAATCAAATGATTGCTTGAACATGGAAAACAAACTGATGCAACTGAACTTATGCCCTGTAGGGGTTATCTACATGAAACCACAATGTCATAATAGAAACTTAAACACGTCATCATATACTAGGCTCTTTTACACAGGCTTACTGTGTAACTGACTAAGATCAATGATGTTTCATTGTGTCTGTACACCCTCACTGGCATCAGTGTCTCGGAGCTTCGTAAATGGGACATTTCTAAATGGGGCCTTTAGCGCTCCAGACTGTGACTGTCACCAGATTACAGGCCTTGGTCCTGATAAATGGAAGCGCCCCCAGGCTCCTAGGCCCTGCGCGCTCACCAACAGACGAGAATGGGACCCGGCTTCCTAATTCATTCTAATTTTCAAAGGATCTGATTACAGAAGTGGGAATGCGAGCAGCCCCTTAAAACAACTAATGAGCTTAATTGACCACACTTGACAATCTTATTTAAGCCTGTCTCCTAGCCCATGAATTAAACCATTAAAAAACCTGCTTGAATTTAACTGGTGGCACTTTAATCTCAGCAAATCACTTTAATCCTGCATGCCGGAACGCAAGTTTAGAGGAAGCGTCCTGCTTGTGTGTGTTTGTGTGTATGCAGTGTGTGTGTGTATGCAGGCGTGGGCTGAGGACAGGCCAAGCAAAGCAAGGGTAGGTTATCAGAAGTCTTGTCCCATCCTTATTCTCCAGTTGGTTCCCTCCAGGGACACTGTGTTTATTGGCTGTTTGTGAAGCCTTCTCTTCTCCCACTGCCCCCAGCAACCATTGTTTCAACAAATCCTGTTACTTGATCGTTCAATTTTCTCTTTCCTCTGGCTCCAGTGCTGCAGCCGCCTCGGCTCCAGAGCATGGAGAATGGGATGAGAGGGGAACAGCTCCGCTGATAAGAATGAAGGGCAAATATTGAAACCTCACTGTTTGTTTTCCTGTCGTCGCCTTCTCTTCTTCTTCTCCTTATAAATAACACAATCCACATTCCCAACACATTCCGATTCTTCTTCACCTCATCAAACCTCAGCTGCTGCTAATTCTCTTTTCCTTCATTTGCATTCTTCTGCTCCTCTGTAAGCAGGAGTTTGGTGTTGCATCTCAACAGGGCCGACAGGGTCAGTTTACTTCTTAGTCGTCTCCTCTTATGACCAATCCATTCCTCCCCTGCTCAACATTCAACCAGGACTGGTAGTTCATGGTCACTTTCGAAGACCCCTACTGCCACCGGTGGTGGTTGTGGTGGTGACACTGACAGACAGGACAGAGGGACTGGAGAGTTGTGATGCAGGCGGGCGTGATGCTGGGAGTGAGAGAGAGACGGGTTCAAGCAGATGGCATCTCCGTAACAATGCCCGCTGAGCCCTGAGACTCTGACCCTCCGACTGAAGAACACACATGCTGTCTGCTCCCTGCTTCACTGACACTACCACTGATGCTGGGTGACAGCTCAGACTGGGGGGCTGAATGTCCAGGAGGGAGGCAGAGGGAGAGTGACGGGTGGCTGTAGGACAAAGTCACTTATTTTCTTGCATTAGTTTGTTGTTTGGAAAATAGCTCTTCAATTTGATTGTAGCATGTGGTTGGTACAGTAAGCACACTAGCCATGTCTTCTTGTAGATATGTATAGTTAGTGAAATCAGCAGAATATTTAGGGGTTGTTGGTTTCTTTTATGTTGTTATTGCCTGACCCCTCCCTACATCTATCAACTGTTGACATTAGAACTGTGCACACCTTGAGTATATTTATATAAGCTCTTAAATCCCCAAAACATGAGCAAATAAAAATGCCATTCAATTAAAAAAGGTCTAATTAATGTTCCTCGGGAGTCCTTTGCATTTTTTGTCTTTCTGAAACCGAATCATTAGGACACTCAGGAGAATCTGAGGCTAATTAGCCTGATTAGCATGTAGCGGTAGACGGGAGGTAGACACACAGTCCATTGCCAGCCCTGTGAGAGACGCTTTTAATGAGCACTCGGATGTGTGTTTATCAAACTCACAGCTCCGCTATAACCCTTCACACACTCAAACACACGCACCGAGCTGAGCGCACTTAACCCACTTTTCATTAGACTTTCATTCTCTGCAATCGACCGCATTTTAAAGTTTGAGTCTCTATTTGCTAATGATATGAAAAGTTAACTGGATGGAGCACAGCGAGGTGAATGTTTAACAATTGATGAGGCAATATTGAGTAATAAATGACAGTGATTTAGTATTGATAATCTGGGTGTAGAGTAGGGATGGTGGTATAATATTGTCAGTTGGTTCCAGTGACTGACTTCACTGCGGTCACCTTGTCTAGTCACAGTGGTACTGTAGCACCAGTGAGCTGTGGTACTATGATGTGGTGACAGGACATGTGGCAGGTAGGGTAAGAAACAATGACACCCCCGCCACCCTCTCCTCCTCATTAGGTTAGGGTACTGATGGCCCCCTGGTGGCCCAACTAGGTGTAGATGGATGAGGTGTCATGTTAGGAGCAGTCTCAGAGAGGACAGCCCAGTATGAGAGGCCTCCCATCCAGGACACAGGACCATTAGTGACCACAAGTCCCTCCCCAGGGCCCAAGGGCTGGAGACAGACAGCAACAGACAAGGGGCTCTCACCATCAGACCTGGCTCCTAGGGTCTTACCTGAGCCCTTAACAATGGGAACACACTACCCAGCTGCAAATCAGTCACTGTAGGACATGAAAGAACAGGCCAGTCAATGCATCGCTGTTCCTGAACAAAATACATAATTTAACAAAGGACCGCAATAACGAACAGGTACTTCATCATTTTCAAGTGCAGAATGATAGAATAGTCAAGTAATGATTTCTTCTCCAAGGTGGACTGGGAGAAGGATTGATCATGTTCCTGGACAGTCGATGCTGCTCCAGTAGCCCTCTCTGAGGTATTATACATTTAGTCTAACAGTCTCCTTGAGAGTATTCATTTCAGATGAATACAAAAGCTATGTTGATATATCAATGAGCAACCTCCCCAATTCTTGGCACTGCTGTTGGTAACAGGACATTTGGCCAGCCAGGAAGCGGACGTCAGGCGTTTGAGCGATCCATCTGGTGTATTGTTGTCACTGCTGTCATGGCGATGATTATCCTTCAGCAGTCATCCAGGTTTTGGCATCTCCTGTGGTACAGCGGCGAGGCAGAGGGTAAGTGCTCAGAGAGAGGAGAGAGGAAAGACGAGCATTTTGGGAAATGCAGGTGGCAATTCTACTACAAGAGTAATCAGAACATTTTTGCTGTTGTAATCATTGTTGTTTACAGAATAATTACTTGCTGGGCCGCAATAATGTCATATAGTGATGATGATTTTAAAATAGAGCTATATATTCCCTACTCAACTACAGTGCCATAGACTTCAAAGTGTTTCAGTTAACCTAAAAAGAAAATACAACTTTAAACATTGTTCTGGAAAGTACAAATATGAACAAAGTATTCTACAGTGTTAACAACAACTTTTTCCTTGACGGTAAATTAATCTCTCCATCTCAGTCTGTTCTGTAATTTCATTAATCTAACAAGGTAATTTAAAATAAGAGAGATGTTTGTGAATCTTTTGATGATTTTTGACATTTATATAGTGCTTTGATATACATGCATATAAAATCAATGGTCCTATTTTCTGCAGAAGATTTTTTGAGTGGTGCATTCTATTTATAATGAGCAACAAACTAAAAAAGTGAGACAAAAAAACAAACACTTTTTAAATGATGATGTTCGGTCTCCCTTCGAACCGCTTGCTTTAAAAAGCTATTTATTGGCTAATTGCCTTCAGTTTCAAATGCTTGTTCCTTAAGGTGGTACTTAACCTATGTTAAAAACCTAATTTCTGGGAAACCCACTCCTTAACAAAACACAAGTAAATACTTAACATCTCAGTACCCAGGAAATTGACCGCATGCCTTTTGACTGGATGTCTCCTCTTCTAACTCTTCTAAGAGGTGCTGTGGGGTTTTCAGAGGTCATCCAGCAATAGAGCTAGCTGGTGCAGTGCAACTCTCTGATTTATAGTGTTTGGTATACTATGGTATAAACACTAGTATTCACTGTAGAGTTTTTGCGGACTTCACTGTAGAATTCTGAAGTATTTACAGTTAGCTATAGTATGAATACTGTAGTAAAATAACTGTAGTGTATAATATAGTAAATAATATAGTGTTTTTGCAGATTGTAGTATACTGTAGTATTGACTGTAGTATTTACTATAGTGTTATTGTTTTATTATCTTTGACAGATAATGGAGACTTTCTCCTTGAGGAAACTTACTGGAGAAATACTAAAAGATGACTGTTACAGTTTTCTTCTCACTCCTCCTCTGACGAAGAGGTGTAGCAAGGTTTGGACCAAAATGCGGCGTGTAGATTTACGATTCATGTTTAAAAAACACACTAAACACAAACACTACAAAACAATAAACGTAACGAAAACCGAAACAGCCTATACTTGTGTAAACTAACACAGAACAAGGACAACAGGACACTAAGGACATAAGGACAATCACCCACAAAACACTCAAAGAATATGACTGCCTAAATATGGTTCCCAATCAGAGACAACGATAAACACCTGCCTCTGATTGAGAACCACTTCAGACAGCCATAGACTTATCTAGAACACACCACTAAGCTACAATCCCAATACAAAACACACCACATACAAAAACCCATGCCACACCCTGGCCTGACCAAATAAATGAAGACAAACACAAAATACTCCGACCAGGGCGTGACAATGACATTTTCCATAGCCTTGTGGGTAGGTAGGACTGGGGTCTAGGACTTGGCATGTAGGTTTCTCACTTATGGGTGGCACAAATTGGTATATGGTGGAGGGGAATGTGCAGGGTATATTCAAATGAAATATTCTAGTATTTACTGTAGTTAAAAAAGTTGAATGTTTTTGTGGACTGTAGTGTTTTTGCAGACATTACTGTACTATTTACTACAGTGTTTTATAGCAGATAATACTGTAGTATTTATTATAGTATTTTGGAAATCGATTTCAGAAGGAATAAAAAACTGCACTACCTCCTACGAAGATCAATGGGGAATCAGTCGATAGCGTGACCACATATAAATACCTGGGAAGTGAAATAGACAATACACTGAAATGCAATGACTGTGCCTTTGCGAAGATAAAGAAATTGCAACAGAGACTGCATGTTCTATAAATCTGTCCTGCAGAGTGTGCTGCCCTTTATCTGATATGCATGTTTGGAAACGTGAGCACAAGACCAAGTCAAGCTTCAGCGCTTGATCAAGACGGCGGGAAGGATAATTGATATCGATCAAGAATCAGCCATCAACCGTACACAAAACTCATCCTCCTAAAACTTGAAAGCATTTTGCAGGACAGTACTCCTCTCAAAACTCAGTCCCAGCTGCAGCCGGACAAGTGGAAAGAGACTTCTTCAAAAGAAAATCAAAACAGACTCCAACAGCCATTAGGCTGTATAATGGATAGTCTGTTGGTCCCTCAAGTATACAGCGTTTTGCACTTTCACTTGAAATGTGTAGCGATAGCATGTTTTATGTATCGTCTATTTAAGCACATGACCAAATGAATTTCACGCTGGTGAGATAATAAAGTTGATCTGAAAGTCGAACTGAACAATGTATATTGTTTCATGTGGGTGTCTCTAGAGCGTCAGATAAAACAATATAGTGCTATATACAGTTGAAGTCGGAAGTATATATACACCTTAGCCAAAAACATTTCAACTCAGTTTTTCACAATTCCTGACATTTAATCCTAGTAAAAATTATCTGTCTTAGGTCAGTTAGGATCAGCACTTTTTTTTAAGAATGTGAAATGTCAGAATAATAGTAGAGAGAAATATTTATTTCAGCTTTTATTTATTTCATCACTCCTGACAGAGCTGGTGTAACTGAGTCAGGTTTGTAGTCCTCCTTGCTTGCACACACTTTTTCAGTTCTGCCCACAACTTTTCTATAGGATTGAGGTCAGGGCTTTGTGATGGCCACTCCAATACCTTGACTTTGTTGTCCTTAAGCCATTTTTCCACAACTTTGGAAATATGCTTGGGGTCAGTGTCCATTTGGAAGAACCATTTGCGACCAAATTAACTTCCTGACTTATGTCTTGAGATGTTGCTTCAATATATCCACATAATTGTCCATCCTCATCATGCCATCTATTTAGTGAAGTGCACCAGTCCCTCCTGTAGCAAAGCACCCCCACAACATGATGCTGACACCCCCATACTACACTGTTGGGATGGTGTTCTTCAGCTTGCAAGCCTCCCCCTTTTTCCTCCAAATATAATGATGGTCATTATGGCCAAACAGTTCTATTTTTGTTTCATCAAACCAGAAGACATTTCTCCAAAAAGTATGATCTTTGTCCCATGTACAGTTGCAAACCGTAGTCCGGCTTTTTATGGCGGTTTTGGAGCAGTGGCTTCTTCCTTGCTGAGCGGCCTTTCAGGTTATGTCGATTTAGGACTTGTTTTAATGTGGATATACTGTAGATCCCTTTGTACCTGTTTGCTCCAGCATCTTCACAAGGTCCTTTGCTGTTGTTCTGGGATTGATTTTCACTTTTCGGACCAAAGTATGTTGATCTCTAGGAGACAGAACACATCTCTTTCCTGAGCGGTATGACGGCTGCGTGGTCCCATGGTGTTTATACTTGCATACAATTGTTTGTACAGATGAACGTGGTACCTTCAGGCGTTTGGAAATTGCTCCCAAGGATGAACCAGACTTGTGGAGGTCTACAGTTTTTTCTGAGGTCTTGACTGATTTCTTTTGATTTTCCCATGATTTCAAGCAAAGAGGCACTATGTTTGAAGGTAGGCCTTGAAATACATCCACGGATACACCTCCAATTGACTCAAATGATGTCAGAAGCTTCTAAAGCCATGACATCATTTTTTGGAATTGTCCAAGCTGTTTAAAAGCACAGTCAACTTAGTGTATGTAAACTTCTGACCCACTGGAATTGTGATACAGTGAATTATAAGTCAAATAAACAATTGTTGGAAAAATGACTAGTGTCATGCACAAAGTAGATGCCCTAACCGACTTGCCGAAACTATAGTTTGTTAACAAGAAATTTGTGGAGTGGTTGAAAAAAAAGTTTTAATGACTCCAACCTAAGTGTATGTAAACCTCCGACTTCAACTGTAGAACCAAAAAGGTTCATATATGGCAGCCCTAAACGTGATACTGAATATAAAAGTATTTTGTGGAGTTATTTGATCAGAACCCTAGGGGTTCTTGTTCACTGATCCAAACAAATAACCCTAAGATTTCTTCACTGAACAAAATGGTTCCATAAAAAACCCTGTATGGTGTCATTTACAAATGACAGCTAATACTAATACAATTGTAACATTACTAACATTTCATAGTTTAAAGATTTAATGTCATTACAGTCACACTCAAATATAAATAGATCAGGTTACGCAAACTTACAGTGGTTTGGAAATATGCTCTCATTTTTCTAAACATTCTCTAGAGGATTTAACCTTTTTCTGAACAATGTTCTTGCATTTTGACCAGTGAGGAAGTGTCCTGCCCTCTGTCTTTGTTTCTAACCACACAGTGTGTTACCATGCCCAATGGGCCAATAAATAGAGATACATATGTTCTTAGCCCTGGGATATGGGTGAGACCCAAAGGGCAGGTCCTCTGTGGCTCTGCTGTGACCAGGAAACCGATCATGCTATTATTCCAGATGCAGCATGACTATTCTTGGTGCAGAGCTCCAGCTGAAGTCGCCCATCTGTGTCTCTGTGAGAGGATCCTCCATGCTGATCCCAGAACAGCCCTGGCTCCTTCCTCCTCCTCTCCCCTCCCCTCCCCACTAAGGTATGAATGACCCCCCTCTCAATGTGTTCCCTGGGTTGCCTGGCACCACTCAACCAATGGTTGGCTAGATCCTAGGTTGGCTGCTGCAACGGTACAGCTGGCACTGTGGCAAGCCCTCTACTTACCAGCCAGCTGTGTGTGTGTGTGTGTGTGTGTGTATATGTGTGTGTGTGTGTGCATTAGCTTTTAGTTTGTATGTGTGTGTGTGTAAGAGAGAGATTGAGGTATACAAGAGAGAATATTCACAATTGTGAACAGTTTGAATGTTTACAGACACTATACAGAGGCAGCCATCTTTGAGACCGAATCTGTGTCTTTTTGTTTGCATGGTTTCTCTGGGTTTGTTGATATGTTTATGTGCAGGTATCTCTGGCTCAGTGCATACACTAAGTGTCCTTGTGTACGTGCATCTGTGGAGCAGCTTGGCATTTATTGTAATGAATCTTGCCCTGGAGGCAGCTCTGCAGAGTGGTCACTTCTAGTCATAAAATCAGATTTTTAACCAAACCCTAACCTTAACCCTAACTTTACACCGCTAACCCTAATGCCTAACACCAACCTTTAATTAAGAACAAAAAACACTTTTGTTTTCAGGGATTTTTATGATATAGCCAATTTTGATTTCGCAGCTGGTCCTTCTAGCAGAAATTGCTCAGTTCTGCCTTCAGGGCAAGAATCATGACAATAAACATCAACCTGCATCTGTGGGGCTCCTCGAGTTGGAGCCCTGCTGAAAGGGAGGAAAGCAGATTAGGGCTCAGACAGCCAAGAGACCTATGCCTCTGGCCTTTAGGGGGCTTCTCAGTTCAGAGCCTCTTTATCTCCCTCACTGGAGGAACACCTGCTGATCACTCTCCCTGACCAGCAGAACAGCAGCCTGGCCCCTTTTCCTGATGCTCTGAATGAATGATACTGTTTAGATTAGAACTACACAACACAACTTCTAGTTCAAATCTCTGATTTTACTGTACAAACTGACATTTTTTTCATGAATGATATATCTCTACTGGAGCTTACATTGAATTGTAATTTGACATAGTGTTTTACATATTTAATGCACATGTTACAATATAAATCTCCCTCAGAAGCTGTCAGATGGACGTGGAAGAGAGTCTGTTCAATGAGGACCAGACCAGATCCACAGTCATTACAGTTGTTCTTATCCCTTTGGTACTACTTTCAAAAGTATGTTGTGAATTTTCAAAACTCTTAGTACAATATTCTAAATTGGTAACACTTGTAACGCAGTGAGTTCTATATTCAAAACCTTTCATTGTGCATTCATGTTGTTTGTAGACATCTTTCACCACACAACCATTGATCACACAACCATTGATCACACAACCATTGATCCAAAATGTGTTTACTCATGTGTTTACTCTGAGTACATTGGTTTAACCACAAAATCACAACATAATTATATGTTTGTTTTTAACTCAGTCATTTAATCCAAAAGCAATACATACATACGGTACTGTACCAGTCAGATGTTTGGACCTGCTCATTCAAGTGTTTTCCTTTAGTCCCAGGGTTCAGTCCCAGGGTCTGGGATGATGGTGTTGATTTGGTTACTACATGATTCCATATGAGCTATTTCACAGTTTTGATGTCTTCACTATTATTCTACAATGAAGAAAATTGTTTTTTTTAAATAAAAAATAAAACTTTTGACTGGTGCTGTACATTTTCATTATTTAGTTGTAGTAGACAAAACAGTTTAAATGATCATCAATTAAGAACCGTCGGATTTAAGTAATAGTAAAATGTATTTTAACGAAAGAGAATCATCTCAAAAGTAATGTGAGCATTGCGCTGTGAAAGGCAACTACTTTATATAAACATGTATTGCAAGATGAAACACTGATTACATTTGGTGAAAAAGTGACTGTATGATTTCATGTGTTATATTTTGTCAATTGAAAATGTGCTTAGAGTTTTGAAACAACTGCCTTTTGTACAAAGAGTTGTTACAATTTAACACATACTTGTGAACTGTAACTGTACTTGTGAACTGTAACTGTACTTGTGAACTGTAACTGTACTTGTGAACTGTAACTGTACTTGTGAACTGTAACTGTACTTGTGAACTGTAACTGTACTTGTGAACTGTAACTGTACTTGTGAACTGTAACTGTACTTGTGAACTGTAACTGTGAACTGTAACTGTACTTGTGAACTATAACTGTACTTGTGAACTGTAACTGTACTTGTGAACTGTAACTGTGAACTGTAACTGTACTTGTGAACTGTAACTGTACTTGTGAACTGTAACTGTCTTCTCTGGCTGTTATTCGTTAATTGTTCTTCACACCTGCTCAGAGCCAAGACAACAAACGTCAGGAGGAGGAGTGTGTGCCAGATAGATCTGGACCCGAAGATGCCACCAACACCTGGCCCATATCTCATCTCCTTCTACTCCACCGTTGTAACGGCTTTCTTGGTGAGAAAGAGAGTCGGACCAAAATGCAGCGTGGCTATTGAGATTCATGTTTTAATAAAATAACTAAAACACAAACACTACAAAACAAAACAAGACACGTACAAAAACCAAAACAATCCTATCTGGTGCCACAAACACAAAGACAGGAACAATCACCCACAAAACCCAACACCAAACAGGCTACCTAAATATGGTTCCCAATCAGAGACAATGACTAACACCTGCCTCTGATTGAGAACCATATCAGGCCAAACATAGAACTAGACAAACTATACATGTAACATAGAATGCCCACTCATATCACACCCTGACCAAACAAAACATAGAAACATACAAAGCAAACTATGGTCAGGGTGTGACAACCGTACAACAAAGCAGCCACTCTCTCCATGAAAGCTATACTATATGTTCAAATATGATAAGGAATCTGGTTGACAGAGATTTATGAAAAGTGACTCTTACTGGATCTTCTTTATCATATCTTTATTCAAATGTGAATTCACTGTATGTTCAGAGCAATGCTACAGCTGAGCGAGTGAGTATAGCCACAGCTTTCAGTGCCATGACATACGCTACTTCCACTCTGAGTAATGCTTGTAGTTGAGTTGCACTGCTATGTAGCAAAATACAACAATACAATTCAATACAAAAATAGTCTTTTTATTCCCATTCTGGGGTTTTCCCTTAAAAATATACCAAACTTTTGTGTACACAGACAAAACCAAACAGTTTATTTTCTCCTTCTTTATCTCTTTGTGTAGTGGTGGCTGGTGGGTCTGGGAAGTTTAAGTGGAACTGTGTTCCAGCAGAAGGCAAAACTGGCTGCCTTTGACTTCCTGCTGTTTCGATCGAAGATGGACTTGGATGTGAAGCTTTCTCGTTACAGTCCAATTGTGAGACTCCCGTCTACTCTGCTTTCTGCTCTGTATGTGAAGTTCCTTTTGTTAACACCCTACATGGTGAGGAGAGGACACCCAGGGTGCCATCTCATTTTGTCACTTCGTGGCATACTGGCTGCATGACTAATTTGTGAGACATCCCTTTAATCTACTCATACTTATCTCCCTCCCCCCTTTCTGTTTCTTTCAGAATTGCAATTATGGACAATGTTTTTCCATGTGTATCTAAAATAAAATAAGCAAGAAAAATCCAGGTTCAAAGAGCTATGAATTAATGAATTTGATTCATGACAAAAATAGATGGACACAATCCCTCTTCCCCACTACTCATATATACACAGAGATATAAGTGTCACGCTTCCCTTCCCAGCCTTCCATATCCAATTGGATATTTATTATTGAGGTGAGAACCCCCCCTCAAGTTAACATTTGGGACATTGTCCCCTATTGCCTTGATTTCTACATGACACTACCCCCAACATTCAAGTGGAAACCTCAATGCACCAGTGTAATTATTGCAAAACAAGTCCCATTTGCACAACAATATACATTGACAGGAAAGCGGACAATGGGGAATAAGCCCCTGCCTTCACTACCTGCATTTATTCCTCCCTGCTCTCCTCCCTCTCCCTGGCCTCCCTGTGTATACAGTGAAGTGTAATGGCATGCTAATAAATGCAGAGCCCTTGAAGTATCTGAGCAGATGGCCTGAGGATGGGTGACACAGGGCTGATAGGTCAGTCAGGTATCCACTGGAAAGTCTTGTCTGTCTGTCCACTGACTCAAATACTTCCCTCTGACACTGGACCACAGACTACAGACTCTATTCTGTAGGTCATGGATACTGTATATCCTGCTACTGATATTGGGCTCGCTCTTTCCTTTCGTGCTCTTAATTGATGGTGTAAATGGGATGGGATGTTGTGGAGTCGGCAGTGGTTATTGTAGGATGGTGTCGGGGTGGTGGTTGCTGTTGGATTTGTCATCGGCCCATTTCTATTGAAAAGATTTGGCATGGGCACTCTGATCCTCAGAAAGTTCTACAGCTGTGCCATTGAGAATTTCCGCTTGGTATGAGAACTGCTCGGCATCCAACCGCAAGGCGCTACAGAGTGTTGTGAATACAGCCCAGTACATCACTTGGGCCGAACTCCCTGCCATCCAGGACCTCTATACCATGCGGTGTCAGAGGAAGAACCTAAAAACTGTCAAAGACTCCAGCCACCGTTACTGCTTGGCAAGCTGTACTGGAGCGCCAAGTCTGTGACCAAAAGGTACCTGAACAGCTTCCACTCCCGAGCCATTAGACTGCTGAACAGTTAATCAAATGGCTACCTGAACAGCTTCCACTCCCGAGCCATTAGACTGCTGAACAGTTAATCAAATGGCTACCTGAACAGCTTCCACTCCCGAGCCATTAGACTGCTGAACAGTTAATCAAATGGCTACCTGGACAATTTACATTGACGCCCTTCATGATTTATTTATCTAAATTGTTTTGCACTGACTCCCTTGTACTGGCTCCATGCACAGGCACTAGACTCTACCCACACACACACACACACACACCCTACCAACATGAGATAATTGAGGTAATACATTATGCACAACTACCTAGTACCCCTGCACATTGACTCGTTACTGGTGCTCCTTATATACAGCCTCATTATTGTTTTTATTGTGTTACTATTTACTTTTTTATTTGGCAAATATTTGTCTTGCTTTTTAACCCTGCACTGTTGGGAATGGGCTCGTAAGTATGCATTTCACTGTAAAGTCTACACCTGTTGTATTCGGCTCGTGTGACCATTACAATTTGATTTGATTTGATTAGGACGGAGTCTGGTGGCGGCGGTTATTGGAGGACGGAGTCTGGTGGCGGCGGTTATTGGAGGACGGAGTCTGGTGGTGGCGGTTATTGGAGGATGGAGTCAGGTGGTGGCGGTTATTGGAGGACGGAGTCTGGTGGTGGCGGTTATTGGAGGACGGAGTCAGGGTGGCGGTTATTGGAGGACGGAGTCAGGTGGTGGCGGTTATTGGAGGACGGAGTCAGGTGGTGGCGGTTATTGGAGGACGGAGTCAGGTGGTGGCGGTTATTGGAGGATGGAGTCAGGTGGTGGCGGTTATTGGAGGATGGAGTCAGGTGGCGGTTATTGGAGGATGGAGTCTGGTGGCGGTTATTGGAGGATGGAGTCTGGTGGCGGTTATTGGAGGATGGAGTCAGGTGGCGGTTATTGGAGGATGGAGTCTGGTGGCGGTTATTGGAGGATGGAGTCTGGTGGTTATTGGAGGATGGAGTTATTGGAGGATGGAGTCTGGTGGCGGTTATTGGAGGATGGAGTCTGGTGGCGGTTATTGGAGGATGGAGTCTGGTGGTGGTTATTGGAGGATGGAGTCAGGTGGTGGTTATTGGAGGATGGAGTCAGGTGGTTCGTTATTGGAGGATGGAGTCAGGTGGTGGTTATTGGAGGATGGAGTCGTGGTGGTGGTTATTATTATTATAACATTTTTATATCAGTGTCTTATTTACAAATGTGCCATGAGGACAAAATATACATCAATAGAGCAAAATTTATAATAATCCAAGACAGCTAAATATATAACATCAGGTTATTACAAGTTATAATAATCAATTCAAACAATATCACACTTCAGTAATCTAATTTAACAACAGAGTTTTAAACTGTCCTATTGGAACCAGAGAATCCAGGTGTAATTTGTTTTGTAAGGTATTCCATAACTCTGTTGCTCCCCAGCAATACGGAGCGAGCCAAGGTTAGGAGGGAGAAAGACAGAGTCTCTCCTCATCTGTTGATGCATGCCACCACTGACATAGTCGGTTCTGACAGGCACATACCGGTTTGTCGGGGAAGCAGCTGAGCGCCAGATATTCTGGATAATTGACATGCAGTGCGCTCCGCACCAGTGTCCATACCCCCCAATTCGAATTGCCTTCGTACAACGCACCCAAAACTCAAGGGTATGCATCTGTCATGATCACCTTGCATGTTACAATTCAGCCCATGGGAGCCTCCTGACAATAGCAGAGGGTCTTACCACTGGCCCGAAGAGACCGTCTTACCACTGACAGGGACACCTGAAGCGACAAGCTTAGGCTGTGAGATGTGTCCAGGTGAGTGTCTAGCACTCAGCGTTAGAAGGGCCGTATCACCAAAAGCCCCACGGGAACGACTTCCATCACAGAAGCCATCCCGGGTATAGGCACTAGCGGAGATTTACTGTGTGACTCAGACAAAATTTGGCTAAGCAGAGCCGGAACCCGGACACCCTCCATTGGGATAGAAAAGAGTGATACACAAGTGAGTCTAGCTCAAGACCCATAAACAGAATACGCTGAGATGTAGTTTTCTGGTTGCTTATGAAGTTTATAGACTGAATACGGGACAGTAGCAATGTCCCATCCCTTTCCGTAACCAGGAATACCAGCAGTCCCGGATCTTCGACATAGGAACCACTCAAATTGCCTGCTTCTGGAGACGGGAGGATATTTCCTCCCTCAAAACAGGCACTGAGGCCTCGGGAATAGTCGAGGTGATGACGCTGCAGAAGCTTGGGGGACGCACAACAAATTGTAGCCGGTAGCCTGACGTCACTGTTCACATGATCCAGGGCGACACTGCGCATGCGAGCCATTGGTAGGAGCAGACAGCGAGACTCCCGTGAAGTGCCATCTGAAAAGGGTTTTAGTACCGGTGAACACTGCTTAAAAAAATGCATGTGCCAAGGTCTACTTAAAGTCTGGCTCACTTTGGAAACATGGGCTCCCGCGATCAGTGATTGTTGACCAGTGATTGGCCATGCCACATGAGGGTACTGTTGTCACAACAAGCCTCACTTGGTTTAGGAGGTTTGATAGATTCTGATAATCGGCTGGCACCCAGCGCCGGACCTCACACATAAAAAAATAGAAGAACAAATTCGGAATTGAATCTAAGTAAAAATATCTCTGTACCCCACCCATACATTTATCTGTAAGATCCATCAGTAGAGCAGTGAATTTCAAACACAGATTCAACCACAAATACCCATCTACCTATTGGTAGATAGTCTTGTTTTCCAATTGTTTGTTTTAGTAGCATGAATCATTCCTGTTCACACAGAGGTAAAGAGCGGAGTAATTGTCAGATGTAGAATCAGTCAGTCCAGCCTTATTCAAAGCTAGATTTCTTTCCTGTAATTTCTTAGACAATTCATGCGTGAACCAAAGATTAGATTAGTATTTTATTCTTAGTCTTTTGTACGGTGCATGTTTATCTGCAAAAGAGTTAAACAGGCAAATGCAACAAAATAAGGGCCTGATCTGAGCTAGTGATAGTTGACATAACCCACCAGTCACTCAACCCCAGCTCAGACGAATCATTTTGTTCATAAAAATTCCTAAAATGCTTGAGCAAGATTTAGGTAGTTTATCATCTCTTATGCAGGCATGGTCACTGAACTCATTAGCAATTATCCCATTGGCTGTAAATTTATGAGGGGCATTTGTTAAAATAATATCTAAGAGAGCAGATTTTTCAGAGTATTTAAAGTTGAGGCGAGTTGGTTGAGTTATCCGCTGAGTTAGATTTAGTTCTGTACGAATATCTTTCAGCCTATCAGATACTGTCATCAACCAATCTAGACTAACATCCCCCACAGTTAATAATCCTGCTCCTCTGCACACACTACAAGACCATGGCATCTGCCTAAGGTGCAGCAAGACGAACTGCCCCTCTCTACCTTGAGACTATGCTCAAACCCTACATTCCTCCCTATCACTCAACTCAGCCACCTCTGGTCTTTTGGCCATCCCACCCCTACGGGAGGGCAACTCCCACTCAGCCCAGTCCAAGCTCTTCTACGGCCTGGCACCCCAATGGTGGAACCAGATTCCCCCTGAAACTAGGACAATAGAGTCCCTGCCCATCTTCTGAAAACATATGAAAGCATAGGCGGTAGGCGGTGGTTAATGAAGGATGGAATCAGGGTGGTGGTTATTGTAGGATGGAGTCAGGCGGTGGTTAATGGAGGATGGAATCAGGGTGGTGGTTATTGTAGGATGGAGTCGGGCGGAGGTTATTGGAGGACGGAGTCAGGGTGATGATTATTGTGAATGGAGTCACACACACACACAAAACCTAGGGAGGGAGCCATGAATGGTGGTGGTGGTGGGGAAACAAGCACACATGCCAACTTTTTTAAAGCTTTAACTGATTGCCTGAAAGGCAACCCACACTGGACTGAGCCCCCCCTGAAGCTTTTTCAGCCCACACAATAAGAGACCAATTTGGTATTGCAATGAATGGTGTTAAATTTGTGATAAATGGCTAATATGTTGCTTTTTTGGACCAACATTATTTCTGGTTTTGATGAGATGTGTCTGAAGATGCTCAAGGATATTGTGTGGGTGGGTACTGCTGGAGACAGAATAAAAATAAATATCTGAACATGACAAGACATGGCTAATGTCACTCCACATAATGAAATGTACTATTTAATGAAGCTGCCAGTTGAGGACTTGTGAGGTGACTGTTTCTCCAACTAGACACTAATGTACTTGTCCTCTTGCTCAGTTGTGCATCGGGGGCTCCCACTCCTCTTCTATTCTGGTTAGGGCCAGTTTGCGCTGTTCTGTGAAGGCTAATGATCAATTAGCCTTTTAAAATGATTAACTTGGATTAGCTAACACAACTTGCCATTGGAACACAGGAGTGATGGTTGCTGAAAATGGGCCTCTGCACGACTATGTAGATATTCCATAAAAATAATCTGCCGTTTCCAGCTACAATAGTCATTTACAACATTAACAATGTCTGCACTCTATTTCTGATCAATTTGACATTATTTTAATGGACAAAAAATGTGCTTTTCTTTCAAAAACAAGGAGATGTCTAAGTGACCTCAAACTTTTAACGGTAGTGTATATTTATTCATCACAAAAAAACATATAGGCCTGCTGTATGTTTTATATATACAGTACCAGTCAAACGTTTGAACTTACATACTCATTCAAGGGTTTTTCTGTATTTTTACTATTTTCTATCTACACTGCTCAAAAAAATAAAGGGAACACTTAAACAACACAATGTAACTCCAAGTCAATCACACTTCTGTGAAATCAAACTGTCCACTTAGGAAGCAACACTGATTGACAATAAATGTCACATGCTGTTGTACAAATGGAATAGACAACAGGTGGAAATTATAGGCAATTAGCAAGACACCCCCAATAAAGGAGTGGTTCTGCAGGTGGTGACCACAGACCACTTCTCAGTTTCTATGGTTCCTGGTTGATGTTTTGGTCACTTTTGAATGCTAGCGGTGCTTTCACTCTAGTGGCAGCATGAGACGGAGTCTACAACCTACACAAGTGGCTCAGGTAGTGCAGCTCATCCAGGATGGCACATCAATGCGAGCTGTGGCAAGAAGGTTTGCTGTGTCTGTCAGCGTAGTGTCCAGAGCATGGAGGCGCTACCAGGAGACAGGCCAGTACATCAGGAGATGTGGAGGAGGCCGTAGGAGGACAACAACCCAGCAGCAGGACCGCTACCTCCGCCTTTGTGCAAGGAGGAGCAGGAGGAGCACTGACAGAGCACTGCAAAATGACCTCCAGCAAGCCACAAATGTGCATTTGT
This sequence comes from Oncorhynchus masou masou, assembly GCF_036934945.1. Taxonomy (NCBI): domain Eukaryota; kingdom Metazoa; phylum Chordata; class Actinopteri; order Salmoniformes; family Salmonidae; genus Oncorhynchus; species Oncorhynchus masou. Next base: position 26,239,205 of record NC_088229.1, read on the forward strand.
CTGCTCAAACGGTCAGAAACAGACTCCATGAGGGTGGTATGAGGGCTCGACGTCCACCGGTGGGGGTTGTGCTTACAGCCCAACACCGTGCAGGACGTTTGGCATTTGCCAGAGAACACCAAGATTGGCAAATTTGCCACTGGCGCCCTGTGCTCTTCACAGATAAAAGCAGGTTCACACTGAGCACATGTGACAGACGTGACAGAGTCTGGAGACGCCGTGGAGAACGTTCTGCTGCCTGCAACATCCTCCGGCATGACCGGTTTGGCGGTGGGTCAGTCATGGTGTGGGGTGGCATTTCTTTGGGGGGACGCACAGCCCTCCATGTGCTCGCCAGAGGTAGCCTGACTGCCATTAGGTACCGATATGAGATCCTCAGACCCCTTGTGAGACCATATGCTGGTGCGGTTGGCCCTGGGTTCCTCCTAATGCAACACAATGCTAGACCTCATGTGGCTGGAGTGTGTCAGCAGTTCCTGCAAGAGGAAGGCATTGATGCTATTGATGCTATCCCAAGACCTGAATCCAATTGAGCACATCTGGGACATCATGTCTCGCTCCATCCACCAACGCCACGTTGCACCACAGACTGTCCAGGAGTTGGCGGATGCTTCATCCAGGTCTGGGAGGAGATCCCTCAGGAGACCATCCGCCACCTCATCAGGTGCATGCCCAGGCATTGTAGGGAGGTCATACAGGCACGTGGAGGCCACACACACTACTGAGCCTCATTTTGACTTGTTTTAAGAACATTACATCAAAGTTGGATTAGCCAGTAGTGTGGTTTTCCACTTTAATTTTGAGTGTGACTCCAAATCCAGACCTCCATGGGTTGATAAATGTGATTTCCATTGATAATTTTTGTGTGATTTTGTTGTCAGCACATTCAACTATGTAAAGAAAAAAGTATTTAATAAGAATATTTAATTCATTCAAATCTGGGATGTGTTATTTTAGTGTTCCCTTTATTTTTTTGAGCAGTGTACAATGTAGAAAATTGTACAAATAAAGACCCCTGGAATGAGTACTGTAGGTGTGTCCAAACTTTTGAACTGTACTGTATGTGGCGCAAGCATTCACCAGCTAATACTATAAGCACGAGAGGCAGAGGCTCTCACTCTCTGAGATCCAGTTCTCAAAATGTATCTCTAAAATCCCACACATACTCAATGGATTTCTGACTGCTTGCTGTTCTGTGAATGTTACACAGAGTGCATTTTACTCGTATCACATTGATTCTTCAGACAGCAATTGCTCTAAAATTGCTTTCTGTGAGCCATGCTGCTGGTGACCATGTTCTGGACAGCTTTTTTCACAGCCGGGAAGCTGAGGACAGGAGCCATGGAGATGAGTCCCAGCATGCCATGTTTTCACTCCTCAGCTCCAACTGGCCTCTCATTCTCAGAAAACACCAGAGATTCTATACAGCATGCAGGCTGGGACCAGACAGAGAGAAGACCTGGCTAGTTTTAACATCCCTGGATATACACAGTTCTTATGTTCCAATACTGCTCAACAGCATGTACCATATCATATTTCATGTTGCTCTGTCTCTGCAGGTGGACATTCACACCGTGCGTATTAACAAGGCTGGAATGACCTGCCGTGAGTAACAAGCTTTCAGTATATACTGACTTCCACCAGTATGTTCTCTCATTTCATCTCCACCAGGGGAGATGGGAAAGCACGGGATGGGATGGAGGAGAGTGACCAAAGGCAGCTCTCTGTGGTGTGTGTGTTTTGTGAGGTAATTGCATGTGCTTGTGAGCTGTTTGCCAGTGATTAGTGTTATGTCTCATGGGTTTCATAACCAGGTCTTTATAACAATTCAATAATCATGAGACAGGAGACAGGAATTCAGTTCAACCCTTTATCTGGAACATGATCATCTCAAACATGCATTACCCAAGATGCTCTGCGTATACAAGTACGGTAAGTATTTGAAATGGTACCACCCTAATAAATAACAACTCCTCTCTTTCTACATGAACTGCCGGGAGAGTCTGTCTTTAAGTCCCAGCGTATAGGTGCCCGCCTATCTCTTATAGGGTAATGGCGGTCAACCTGACTCTCAACAACAATGTCTGTGAGTAGCCTGTGTCACAGTCTCGTCATGTACTTGTGAGGCTGTGGTTGAGTTCGTGTCCTGAGAAGGTGAACCCTTAGGTCACATATATCAAACTCATTCCATGGAGTGCCGAGTGTCTGTAGGTTTTTGCTCCTCCCTTGTACTTAGATAGATTAATTAAGGTCCCTAATTAGTAAGGAACTTCCCTCACCTGGTTGTCTAGGTCTTAATTGAAAGGAAAAAACAAAAACTATCAGACACTAGGCCCTCCATGGAGTGAGTTCTACACCCCTACCATAGGTGATGATGGCTGAGTCAGGGTGTCACCCAGTAACAGTTCTGGACCACTCACAACTGGTGGTTCTGTCAGTGTGGCTTTACTCAACAGTAACTGATCTGTGTGCCTTTTTCAGATGACGACCTCTGCAGTCTGAACAGTGTAGGACACAGGACCATTATGAGCAATGACTTTAGCAGGAATCCACTTTGGTCCGTTGAGGTAGTTCCTAGCTAAGGCAGTTTCTCCAGGATTGAAACTCTATACTTTACTCTCAGTTCATGATGTTTGACTTGACTATCCTGTTGACGTCTCCTTTGTGCTTGGCTGTTTGAGTAATTCGAAGCTTGTACGTAGTAGCTCTCTGTTCATGAGTAGCAGTGCAGACAAACCTTTGGTGGTTGCATGCTGTGTGTTCCTGTAGGATATCAGGAAGCTGTTCAAGCGTTAGTGCAATGTCCCTTGACACAGAGATGCTTTCAAGGCATAATTCATGGTGTGTACGAACCTCTCCACCAGCCCGTTGGTTGATGGATAATACGGGACGGACCTGATGTGCTGTACGTCATTAAACTTTAGGAATGTGACCATTTCTTGGGACACTAGCTGCGGTCCGTTGTCGCTAATGAGTTGGAGAGGCAATCCGAACCGACTAAACACTTCTCCAAGCTTCTCAATGGTCTTCTCTGTAGTAGTAGACCTCATGATGGCAACTCTGGCCAGTTGCAATGAGCATCCAAGACCACGAGAAACATTCTGTCTTCGAATGGACCTGCGAACTTGACGTATATGTATGTATCGCCTCCTCCGGCCAATCCCATGGATGAATCCAAACCACCACAAGTAGCTTTGTGCAACTTCTTTCATGTGAACCATTCCACAATGACCTGAGTGTAGCTGCTGCAAAATTGGTTCCTCATTGGTTCCTCAGCAAAGACGGAATTATAACTCTTCTCCCCCAAAGCAGACAGCTGGGCTGTACTGACAGCTCAGTTCTCCTGGAAATGTAAGGTTTCCGATTCAGAGCATCTCCTGTGGCTTTACCTTTGATGATCACGTCCATCACTTCAGATAACACCGTGTCATTTCTGGATTTTCTCTGCACTTGTGTTGAAGTGACTGGTGCGTTTTCCACTTGTCTGAAGTAGAAGATGTCAACTTGCCGTGATTCCGGCTTGATCACAGGTAGTGGTAACCTGGAAAGTCCATCTGCGCTGCAGTACAGTTCTGACGTTCAGTATTTGGTTGCTGACCACAACAAAGCCCACCTTTGCATTCTACTTGCAGCAAGTGACGGAATCTCAGTATTCTCGTCAGCGGACAATGATCTGTAAGAAGGGTGAACTTCCTCCCATACAGATACTGGGGAATCTTACGTACTCCAAAAACAATGTCTAGGGCTTCTCTTTCTACCTGTGTATATTTACTTTCTGCTTTGTTCAAAGTCCTCAAAGTCCACGATGCAAAAGCGATCAGCTTCTCTACACTGAAAGGCATGATATGGAACACAAATGCTCCCACACATTATGGAATAGCATCACAAACCAGTTGTATGGGAAATGACGGGTCAAAGTGTGTCAATGGCTCAGATTTCAGGAGTGCTTTCTTGGTTTTCACAAAATGCTTCACAGCATTGTTCTGTCCACTTCCATGTTTTGTCTTGACTGATGCAAAAAAAACTGATGCAGCGGGTTCAGCTTCGTTGCTAAGCTCAGGAAAAAGTGTCCGTAGTAATTCAGCAACACTAGGAAAGAACGTAGTTGGATCACGTTCTGAGGAGCTGGGGTGTTGAAGATAGCCTTGACCTTGGACGGAACCCTGTGAAGGCACGTAGCGTCGATGACGTGTCCGAGGTATTCAGCCAATGATTGTAAAAATTCACATTTGTCCCCATGAACTCACAGTCCATAATCCTTCAATCACGGCTGACTTCAATGGCCTTTGCCAAGGTCAGATTACTTTCAGTCAAGGCTCTTCACACTGTACAAAAACTGGTTGAATCAATGTTGTTTCCATATAATTTCAACCCAATAAGTCAATGTGATGACGTTTAATCAACTAACTTCTAAACTTCAATCCAATGAAATTGTATTTTTTTAAATTTCATGTTGAATTCACACTAGTTGACAACAACCAAATGTAAATCAAAACTAGACGTTGAATTGATGTCTGTGGTCAGTGGGTTATCTGTAGCTTCACACCTTCCTGTCACGTTCTGACCTTAGTTCCTTTGTTTTGTCTTTTGTTTTAGTATGGTCAGGGCGTGAGTTGGGTGGGTTGTCTATGTTAGTTTGTCTATGATTTTCTATTTCTGTGTTTGGCCTGGTATGGTTCTCAATCAGAGGCAGCTATCAATCGTTGTCCCTGATTGAGAACCATATTTAGGTAGCTTGTTTTCCATTGTATTTTGTGGGTTGTTGTTTCCTGTTTAGTGTTTTTGTTTCACCTTTCAGGACTGTTGTTTTGTCTAGTGTTGCATATTTCATTAAATAATATGAACACTTACCACGCTGCACCTTGGTCCTCCTCTCCTTCCCCAGACGACAAGCGTTACACTTCCATTGTCCTTGAATAAAGCCTGTGTGTCTATGTACAGTACGCTGACGACTCAACAGTAGAAACGTCGGCTAAGACAGTAAAATAAATAACTGACACCCTTAACATAGAGCTCCAGCCAACTGTTAACAAAAGGATGGTGCTAAATATCTAATTTCTTCTGTGAAACCTAAACCTTTCAGCAATAATTAGTGGTTTTGCTGAAAAGTGTCTAGAAGTATTTTCACAATATCCCCATATGTCTTATTGCCTGTTCTGTCTGGTTGCAACAGGCTGCATAGTAAATTAAATGTCTTTGGCCTCATTACACTAAAAGATTTAGGCACAATTTTGTCCTCATCAATGACATTTGCAAGAACAAAACATTCCATCCATGAGCACCATTCTCATCAAACTGTCCAATGTTTCCAACAACTCTAAATTTTTATTTTACTAGGCAAGTCAGTTAAGAACAAATTATTATTTTCAATGACAGCCAAGGAACAGTGGGTTAACTGCCTTGTTCAAGGGCAGTACAACATATTTTTTCATTGTCAGCTCGGGGGTTGATCTTGCAATCATTTGGTTACTAGTCCAATGCTGTAACTACTAGACTCACTGCTACCCCATATCTGTATGAAGTACGGGTGATGAGGGTGCTGCAGCACCCCTGATAAATCAAAGTAAAAAACATAAACTCAGCAAAAAAAGAAACGTCCTCTCACTGTCAACTTAACATGTATAAATATTTGTGTGAACATAACAAGATTCAACAACTGAGAAATAAACTGAACAAGTTCCACAGACATGTGACTAACAGAAATTGAATAATGTGTCCCTGAACAAAGGGGGGTCAAAATCAAAAGTAATATTCAGTATCTAGTGTGGCCGCCAGCTGCATTAAGTACTGCAGTGCATCTCCTCCTCATGGACTGCCCCAGATTTGCCAGTTCTTGCTGTGAGATGTTACCCCACCCTTCCACCAAGGCACCTGCAAGTTCCCGGACATTTCTGGGGGGGAATGGCCCTAGCCCTCACCCTCCGATCCAACAGGTCCCAGACGTGCTCATTGAGATTGAGATCCGGGCTCTTCGCTGGCCATGGCAGAACAATGTCATTCCTGTCTTCAGGAAATCACGTACAGAATGAGCTGTATGGCTGATAGCATTGTCATGCTGGAGGGTCATGTCAGGACGAGCCTGCAGGAAGGGTACCACATGAAGAGGATGATGTCTTCCCTGTAACGCACAGCGTTGAGATTGCCTGCAATGACAACAAGCTCAGTCCGATGATGCTGTGACACACCGCCCCAGGCCATAACAGACCCTCCACCTCCAAATCGGTCCCGCTCCAGAGTACAGGCCTCGGTGTAACGCTCATTCCATCAATGATAAACACGAATCCGACCATCACCCCTGGTGAGACAAAGCCGCGACTCGTCAGTGAAGAGCACATTTTGCCAGTTCTGTCTGGTCCAGCAAAGGTGGGTTTGTGCCCATAGGTGACGTTGTTGCCCGTGATACAGTGGGGCAAAAAAAATTTAGTCAGCCACCAATTGTGCAAGTTCTCCCACTTAAAAAGATGAGAGAGGCCTGTAATTTTCATCAGCACAATTGGTGGCTGACCAAATACTTTTTTTTACTTTTATAACTGTGACCTTAATTGCCCACTGTACCACAGGTGCATGTTCATTAACTGTTTATGGTTCATTGAACAAGCATGGGAAACAGGGTTTCAACCCTTTACAATGAAGATCTGTGAAGTTATTTGGATTTTTACAAATTATCTTTGAAAGACAGGGTCCTGAAAAAGGAACGTATCTTTTTTTGCTGGGTTTATATACAGTATCAGTGAAAAGTTTGGACACACCTACTTAAAGGGTTTTTGTTAATTTGTACTATTGTCTACATTGTAGAATAACACTGAAGACATCAACACTATTAAATAACACATGGAATCATGTAGTAACCAAAAAAGTTTTAAACAAAGTAGTCACCCTTTGCCAGGATGACAGTTTTGCACACTCTTGCCATTCTCTCAACCAGCTTCATGAGATAGTCACCTGGAATGCATTTCAACTAACAGGTGTGCCTTGTTAAATGTTATTTTGTGTCATTTCTTTCCTTCTTGATGCGTTTGAGCCAATCAGTTGTCTTGTGACAAGGTAGGAGTGGTATACAGAAGATAGTCTTTTACTAATTAGGCTAAGTCCATATTATGGCAGGAACAGCTCAAATAAGCAAAGAGAAAATACAGTCCATCATTACTTTAAGACATGAAGGTCAGTCAATGTGAAAAATGTCAAGAACTTTTATTAAAGTTTCTTCAAGTGCAGTTGCAATAACAATCAAGCGCAATGATGACACTGGCTCTCATGAGGACTACCTCAGGAATGGAAGAACCAGAGTTACCTCTGCTGCAGAGGATACATTCATTAGAGTTAACTGCACCTCAGATTACAGCCCAAATGAATGTTCAAGTAACAGACACATCTCAACATCAACTGTTAAGGCCTTCATGGTGAAATTTCAGCAAAGAAATCACTACTAAAGGACACCAATAAGAAGAAGAGACTTGTTTTGGCCAAGAAACACGAGCAGTGGTGCGATGAGTCCAAATGTGCATTTTTTTGGGTACGACCGCCATGTCTTTGTGAGACGCAGAGTAGTTGAACGGATGATCTCCGCATGTGTGGTTGGAGCATGGAGGAGGAGATGTGATGGTGTGGAGGTGCTTTGCTGGTGACACTGTCAGTGATTTTGTGACGTGGTGAGGTTGGACCCAGGTGCAGAGAAGAGACCAGACGAGGAAACAGTGGGTAAGGAAAAATACATTACTGTACTGAGAAACGGTAGCCACAGGATCACAGTACACAACAAACCGTAAGTCTCGAAAACTCACTCAGGAAACGACCGCACATGGTAAACAATTCAAGCTTCTGCAAAGGACAACAGAAAACACACCTCTTTTAACAGGGAAATCATAATGAGTAAATAGGACACATCTGAGTGTCGTTAATGTCTCTAGGGCGGTCTCTGCCACCCTCTGGTGATAGGTGGAACCATGACAGACTTATTTAGAATTCAAGGCACACTTAAAAAGCATGGTTATGACAGAATTCTGCAGCAATACGCCATCTGGTTTGCGCTTAATGGGACTATCATTTGTTTTTAAACATGACAATGACCCAACACACCTTCATGCTGTGTAAGGGCTATTTGAACAAGAAGGAGAGGGATGGTGCTGCATCAGAAGACCTGGCCTCCACAATCACCTGACCTCAAAACAATTGAGATGCTTTGGGATGAGTTGGACCGCAGAGTGAAGGAGAAGCAGCCAACAAGTGCTAAGCATATGTGGGAACTCCTTCAAGACTGTTGGAAAAACATTCCTCATGAAGCTGGTTGAGAGAATGCCAAGAGTGTGCAAAGCTGTCATCAAGGCAAAGGGTGGCTACTTGGTAGAATTTATTTATTGATTTGTTTAGCACTTTTTTGGTTACTACATGATTCCGTATGTGTTATTTCATAGTTTTGATGTCTTCACTATTGTTCTGCAATGTTGAAAATAGCAAAAATAAAGAAAATCCCTTGAATGAGTAGGTGTAGGTGTGTCCAAACACACGTGTGCTGCAGATAAACATATGCATGGTACACACACACACACACACACACACACACACACACACACACACACACACACACACACACACACACACACACACACACACACACACACACACACACACACACATCGAACCCTAACTCCTAAACCTAAACCTAGCCCATAACCCTTATTCTAAACCCAAACCTAATTGTAACCCTAACCCTAAGCCTTAAGCCTAAAATAGCCTTTTTCCTTGTGGGGATGAAATGTCCACACTTGTCTGAACCCTTATTCTAAACCCAAACCTAATTGTAACCCTAACCCTAAGCCTTAAGCCTAAAATAGCCTTTTTCCTTGTGGGGATGAAATGTCCACACTTGTCTGAACTTTTCTTGCTTTACTATCCTTGTGAGGGCTTCTGGTCCCCACAAGGATAGTAAAGCCAAACACACACACACACACACAGTGTAACTGACATCTACCAAGCAGAAAATGCTATATTATTCAACAGTCTTTCAAAGAAAAGAGAAGGAGAGAGTGGGTGAGAAAAAATGAAAGACAGAGAGCGAGTGAGAAAGAGAGAGAGAAAGAGTGAGAGAGAAAGAAAGAAAGAATGAAAGAAAGAGGGTGGATAAGGAGAGAGTGGGCGAGCGAAAGAGAGAGGGAGAAGGAGAAGAGTGTGAGTGAGTGAGACAGACTGACAAGGAAGTGGTTCGTATTTTCAATGTGTCAAATAATTAATGAGACAGCTTTCATGTTGAGGATAGATTAAAAGCAAGATCGAAAGAGACAGATGTGGTTGTAGGACACATATTTTGTTTATTTTGTCAGTCATAGAGATTCAACAATTTATATCTTTGTAGATCAAAAAGGCATAAAGGCATTCGCTGTACTTACAATGTGGGAGTATGAATGCATATACTTTATATTTTTTGCAACATTTGTCTCTTCAAGGCCACATAGCTCAAACACCACCATATCTGAATGTCAGAATTCACTTAACCCCCACAGTCCCAATCACATCATCATCATCAGCACTCTTCTATTTAGGGTGGCCACATTTAAAATACCCAGATGCGGGACAATAGGACAATGATTTTGCGGGACATTAACAGCACAGTGTAGCCTACATTTATATTTTTGGGGGCATTTGATTTCCAGACGGGGGGCACGTTTTTTTCACAGGACCTCCTATGTGGATACAGGCTATGTAAAGAAAAACAATATACAGTATATATGTAAATAAATATATTCAGACCCCTTGACTTTTACCACATTTTGTTACGAAACAGCCTAAAATGTATAAAACAAATATATAATTCTCATCAATCTACACATAATACCTCATAACGACAAAGTGAAAACATGTTTTTAGAATGTTTGAAAATTTATTAAAAATAAAAACAGACAAACCTTATTTACATAAGTGTTCAGACCCTTTGCTATGAGACTCGACAATGAGCTCAGGTGCATCCTGTTTGCATTGATCATCCAAGATGCTTGGTCAAATTAAGAAAACATCAGTAGCCTAAACATTACTACAAGTTGGTTGATAATATTGAAAATCATCACAAAAGCATTAATGGCATTTGATGTGACAGCAGTCAAAAAGTCAATTATGTCCATGTTGTAAAAGCTGTTGAGTGCTTTGCTGATTTTATTTGTTGCTTGAGATGTAGAACATCACACAGTGATTACATTTTGTGTGTAGAACTCTCACTGGCTTGTTGTATTTTTTTTAACCTTTATAACTAGGCAAGTCAGTTAAGAAGAAATTCTTATTTTCAATGACGGTCTAGGAACAGTGGGTTAAAACTGCCTGTTCAGGGGCAGAATGACAGATTTGTACCTTGTCAGCTCAGGGATTTGAACTTGCAACCTTTCGGCTGCTAGTCCAACGCTCTAACCACTAGGCTACCCTGCCGCCCCTTTTCCAAATGGTGCTCTCTCTCCTGTCTCACCATTTCATTTGGTAGTGGCGTGAGCACCTGTTCCGTAAGCACAGTTCTGGCTTTTTTTGCGCTTAGGCCTCAGAGGTATTGATTCAGGTTGAGGCTCAGAATCAGAAGAATATTCAGAGATGTCATCATCATCGTCATCATGATTCATTTCTTCCCCACCATCGGAGTCGTTTTCATTCAGATATTGTAGCAACGCTAATGAGTGCACCCATTCGCCTTGGTCTTCTTGCAATTGTAAATTCCGCACGCCATCGTAGACTGATAGAATACATAACGTTTTGAGATTAGAATAGATCAATACATTAGAATGGCCCGCCCTGTTATTCATTCACAATTGGTGATTACAAAATGATGCATCTTCCGCTTCCCTTCACTCATCAACTCATCCATTCTCCCTCATCATACTTTAGCCTACTTCATTTATTTATCTCTTATCATATGTGTGAAATTAGTTTTGGTATAGTTTAGGCTCACTTTCGAGGCAATTATCGGGGTGATTTTCAACATTGCACTACATCTTCAACTATCGGGAGAAGGAGGGGAGCAGGCCCTACTGTTGACAGAAGGAGGGGAGCAGGCCCTACTGTTGACAGAAGGAGGGGAGCAGGCCCTACTGTTGGCAGAAGGAGGGGAGCAGGCCTTACTGTTGGCAGAAGGAGGGGAGCAGGCCCTACTGTTGGCAGAAGGAGGGGAGCAGGCCCTACTGTTGGCAGAAGGAGGGGAGCAGGCCCTACTGTTGACAGAAGGAGGGGAGCAGGCCCTACTGTTGGCAGAAGGAGAGGAAACGGGGAAAACCATATAAAACATGACATGCCCTCCTAAAACTATCTATAACACCGGTTATGTTTGTGATATCAAGATTCTAACAACGACAGTGTGTATTATAGTTTGTTTTTTCTGTCGGTGTGTGTCTCAGTCAAATAAATTATCATGATTTAAATATTTTATTTGGATGGGCCAGGAGGTAAACTGGGCCCCCTCAGGCCGGCCCATAACGCCACCCCTGCATGCCACCATCAGTTTTCTCACCCATCACATTCAGCTAACATCCTGCCACATACTACTGGTGTTATTTAGCAGTAGGGGATTGATCTACATTTACAGAATGTTACCTGGAGGAAAATGAGGCAGTTTCATGTCATTTGCAATTGATCAAATGTCTATATTTCTCTGTGTTTTAGAAGGTGTTGCTTATAAGGCTATATATTGATGTGTGCCCGATGCCGCCCCTCATCTCTGATTCTCCACTGGGCGCCCAATATCAAGTGTGCCTATAGGCAATTTAGTGTGGTCTCAATCAAACGATCCATAGCCTATAGACTATAGGCTATGAAGTACATGCTCGGAGAAGCACAGAGCAAAGTTATATTTCTAAGATAACTGCTGGGGATGGTGTAAATACAACTAGGCTACATTACACACTGCAATGCATATTCCAACCCTGAGCCCTGCTCTGCTCTTTCTGATCAAACACGTTGTTATGTGCTGCCTAACCAATTACTTTGCTGTGTAGGCCTTCCGGTGGCAGTTTAGGAGAGTCAAAGGCTTCTTCAAATGTTTTGTTATTGATTAGGCCTAGTGCAAAGAATTCACTATGTTTGGCACAGACTAGCCTATAACCTACAGTATGAACTGTTCAGTTTGAACAGGTCCACATTGATAGCTTGCTCCTGCTATCATTTATTTGATTAAAAACAATATGTTTCTTGCCCATGATGTATTTATCAGTGTTATTGACCTCACAATAAGCCAGATTCAAGTGACTTACTGTCATGTGTGCTCCCTCTCCGGCCTCTAGGTCACCAGGCTGCTCGTTAGGGTGCACATCTGTCACCAGCGGTACGCGCATGACGACACTCACCTGGACTCCATCACCTCCTTGATTACCTGCCCTTTATATGTCACACATTTTGGTTTCTTCCCCAGTCGTCATTGTTGCTGATTCATGTCGGTGCTCTGTTTGTGTTTCTTGTTTTGTTCATTTATTTAATAAATGTATTCACTTCCTGAACTTGCTTCCTGACTCTCAGGGTACATCGTTATACTTACATTGATTGTGATGCTGAAACTTGAAGTTTATCATTTTAAAAGGCTAATTGATCATTAGAAAACAGCTGAAAATTGTGATGATTAAAGAAGCAATAAAACTGGCCAACTTCAGACTAGTTGAGTATCTGGAGCATTAGCATTTGTGGGTTCGATTACAGGCCCAAATGGCCAGAAGCAAACCACTTTCTTCTGAAACTCGTCAGTCTATTCTTGTTCTGAGAAATGAAGGCTACTCCATGCGAAAAATTGGCAAGAAATTGAAGATCTCGTACAGCGCTGTGTATTCCCTTAGCATAACAGTGCAAACTGTCTCTAACCAGAATAGAAAGAGGAGTGGGAGGCATTAGTGTCTAGTTTGAGAAACAGACGCCTCACAAGTCATCAACTGACAGCTTTATGAAATAGTACCCGCAAAACACCAGTCTCAACATCAACAGTGAAGAAGCAACTCTGTGATGCTGGCTTTCAAGGCAGAGTGGCAAAGAAAAAGCCACATCTCAGACTGGCCAATAAAAATAAAAGATTAAGATGGGCAAAAGAACAACGACACTGGACAGAGGAACTCTGCCTAGAAGGCCAACATCCCAGAGTTGCCTCTTCACTGTTGACGTTGAGACTGGTGTTACGGGTACTATTTATGAAGCTGCCAGTTGAGGACTTGTGAGACGTCTGTTTCTCAAACTGGACACTCTAATGTACTTGTCCTCTTGCTCAGTTGTGCACCGGGGCCTCCCACTCCTCTTTCTATTCTGGTTTTCAGCTGTGCTAACATAATTGCAAAAGGGCTTTCTAATGTTCAATTAGCCTTTTAAAATGATAAACTTGGAATAGCTAACTCGTGCCATTGGAACACAGGAGTGATGATTGCTGATAATGGGCCTCTGTAGTCCTATGTAGATATTCCATTAAAGAAATCTGACGTTTCCAGCTACAATAGTCATTTACAACATTAACCATGTCTACACTGTATTTCTGATCGATTTGACGTTATTTTAATGGACAATTGTTTTGCTTTTCTTTCAAAAACAAGGACATTTCTAAGTGACCCCAAACTTTTGAACAGTAGTGTATATACACAAAGATTTTTAAATGTGACCAGCATTGCACAGTAAAATCTTCAACTTATTTCCATTCTGGTTCCTACTTTTAACATAAATGCATTTACATTACAGAGATAGAAACACATTACATACTGTAGATACAAACACATAGATAAAGACGAACATAAAGTCAGCCTCCTGATGAGTATGAGGGGGGAATTTAGGTCCAAGTCTTACAAGCTTTTTCGGGTGGTAGGTTATTCTTTAGATGTTTGGGGCTGCTGGTGAACCATGATGTAAAGGCATAGTCAAAGTGACACTGGACTAGTGCACTAGCTAGGTTTCCATCCAATTAGCGACAGATTTTCATGCAAATAATTTAAAATCTTCATAAAAACAATATGCCATGTAAACGGTAGACATGTTCTCTGCTATCCACTTTGTTTTAATTATTATTTTGCGGACAGGGGAGGGTCATATGTTTTGCTTTTGGGAGGGCCATACATTTCATTTCAGAGAGGTCCAATTTTCTCCATGTAACCGTCATTATAAATAATGTTCACTCCCTAACAGAAGCCACTTGTACTGTACATAACTGCAAAATGCCTCACCCGTGAATAGTTCTAAAATAAAATGTGTTCATTACAATTCAGCAGTTCTCTTCAACATGGTTTGTTGAACAACAAATATCCCTAAGTAGATACGGATTTTCTTTTTCCTCATTCCAGAGATGAATGTAAGTGTTTAGAGTGTTGGTTTGTGGCAGGTTTCCACCTACTGGAAGACTCAGAGACCTCTAATGAAACCATCCCAGAGAAGCTGTCCATGCACCTCCGATCAAGATGGGAACTGAGCATCTTGTAACAAAATAGTTCCTGCCATACTCCTGTAATTGGATATCTGGTGTCTTTAATGAAACAACCGTAGCACTGTAGCGGTTAGAAGGCTGCTATATGCAAGGCCCATAAAGAGAAATGCTGACAGTGAAATACATCCAGGTTGTGTGCCCATTGTAAGGACTTCATGTAATTCTGCCAGCCAGTGGTAAAACACCTTCAAAACTTTCAATTAAACTTCCAATTAAGGAGAATCTGATAACAGTGTTGTCTCAAACTCAGTCAGTTGTCAGGTTTTTCTCCTCCTGCAGTTGTTGGAACGCCTGCCTGCCTGTCCTTCCCCTTCCCCCAGATAGCTTCCGCTTTGCACAATGTGCAGAACATTGCCTGTCTAATTTATTTGAAGAGCTCACACATGTTTGTAGAATAACTGAGATGGCATTTCATTTGACTGACAAAAGACAAGGTTCCAGAGTGCATCCACACCGCTGCCTCAGCTTCCGCCATGCTGTTCTCAACAAGAAACACATGACTCTCTGGGACATTTAAAGACTACTAATGAACTTAAGTATTTTTAAAGGTGTAGGTTATTTCTATAATGTATTTGCACTGGGCAGTATGAGTTATACATAAGGGTGTTGTATGTTGCCTTTATGGTTCGCTTACAACAAACAGTATGTCGTTGTCACACCCTGACCATAGAAACATACAAAGCAAACTATGTTTTGTTTGGTCAGGGTGTGATCTGAGTGGGCATTCTATGTTGGATGTCTTGTTTGTCTGTTTCTGTGTTTGGGCCTGATAAGGTTCTCAATCAGGGGCAGGTGTTAGTCATTGTCTCTGATTGGGAGCCATATTTAGGTAGCCTGTTTTGTGTTGGGTTTTGTGGGTGGTTGTCTCCTGTGTCAGTATTTGTACCACACGTGACTGTTTCGGGTTTTTACGTTTCTTGCCTTGAAGTTTATTCATGTTTAGTTTCATTATTAAAGAACCATGAATTATAACCACGCTGCATTTTGGTCCGCCTCTCCTTCCCAGGAAGAATCCCGTTACAAGTAGAACTCATATATGGCAGACTCCTATTCACCGGTGTGGGCATATATACCTTTATGTTTTGTGTACAAGCTCTCAAAGCACTGCTCCAGTGTCCCCTGAAGCATATGCACATACACGCAGCCTCTTCTCTCCAAGCATAACTACAACCACAAATGAGTTAATTCTACATTCAATGACACAAGGCGTCTTTCTCTGTAGGCTTGTATAACTCATGTAAAGATGTCTTTTGTTGAAAGGAAGGAAGAGGGAGAGAAACTCTTTGTTTTGTGGGTACCATCTGTGTGCGTGGCAGGCATGAAGTCTGCAGGGTGCTCCCTTGGTGATTGGAATCTGTTAGATCTCATGGGAGCCACAGTGAGTGTGTGGGTGCATACGTGTGTGTGTGTGTGTGTGTGTGTGTGTGTGTGTGTGTGTGTGTGTGTGTGTGTGTGTGTGTGTGTGTATGTGTTCCTTTGTGCTTGTGTGTTCGTGTGTGTACGAGCGAGCGTGTGTGTGTACATGTGTCTGTGTGGGTGCCTATGAGCTCTCGAACCCGAACATGTCGGGGAGCAGAGTGCGTTCCCTGCGGAGACTTACAGTGGGCACCTCACTGCAGACGAGAGCCCACAGTGCTAATTGAGCTAATTAGATGGCATCCAAGGAGGGGGTCATCACTAACGAGTCTGTTCTAATAACATATTTACTGATTTACCCATGTACTGACTACTGTGTCTGGGCTGGCTTCTCCAAGAGTGCAGGGGAGAAGACCCCAGGGGAAACTTTCCTTTGGTGTTATGGTGAACATCTCCTGGCTAAATGCAACAAACATTTTAAACTCCAGGAAAAATACAGAGGTGAAAAGAGGACAGCAGAGGAAATGAAAGAAACAACCAGTTAGGGCAGAATTCCAGAGTTGGATAATTGTGTGAGAGGCAGGAGGCCCTGCTATATTCACACTCCCTACCCACTAACAGATGAGCTCACTAGACCATGCATTGGCATGTGGGTTTCAATTTCCTTAATTTTAATGCCAGCTCCTCTCAATCAATGGCTTATGATAAACAGCAGCAGCTCAGAGCAGTGACCCCCGAAGCATGCTCCACTGGAGGAACTTCTCTGATAGATAATTAAAGAAGGATTGTGCATACTGGGTGCGGTATTGTCATATAATACAAATCATCAAGCTAACACCTCTAACCTTGTCTTTTTGGATTAGCCCGTGTAACACTAAAACTTTTTAACGTATTGTTAATGGATCATTGTGTAAAGGGTGATGATAAGAACGGAAACCAGGGACAAGGCAACTTCAGTGTTAGACTCAAGATTTAATATCAAAGTGCTACACAACTTAATAAAAGTCAACCAAGAGTGTGGCTTCTTCTTCCTCTCCAAGCTCAAGACTGATGTATTACCCATGAACCCTTGCTCTTCTCCCCAGAGCCAGAATAATGGATATCAAAATAAAAGTCCCATATAACAATTGTGAGTATTTTTCATTCTGGTTTCAATACAAATATTCCAAAATTGCATAGCTTTACGTGCTGGTAAAGCATCTCCAATTAGCTTGGTACATTAGAGTGTTACTGCTATGGCAACAATGTTTCTTTGTGTTGGCCTATGTCTGATAGATAATTGCTTCTCTCGTCAAATGGCGTTGTGCATTCTGTCACTAGGAAGTTTGTTTAGTACTTACCTTTCAACAATAGTGCTGATAAAAATACTTATATTTCTACATTATTGCACGTTAAAGGGTCAACACATTTACATGGCCACGATGTGAAAGGAGCTACGTATACATCCTATTACTGTCAAAGAACGAATGTTACAGACAGGGAGAAGGAGAGGAGCTTTATAGGACTGTTCTGTACCATATGTGTCCTCTTTAGAGTGTCTATTCCCGGCAGAGACGGTAAGGGGACTCGTGGGCATACTCTACAATAGCTCAATAGTTTGCATATGGGGTGGCAGGGTAGCCTAGTGGTTAGAGTGTTGGACTAGTAACCGAAAGGTTGCAAGTTCAAGTCCCCGAGCTGACAAGGTAAAAATCTGTCATTCTGCCCCTGAACAGGCAGTTAACCCACTGTTCCTAGGCCGTCATTGAAAATGAGAATTTGTTCTTAACTGACTAGCCTAGTAAAATAAATGAATAAATCTAACTTTCTCTCAGTGGTGTTATAGTGTCCTCAACTGGACTACACATACTACAGCCAATAAATCAGAACATGAACAGCTGAATATTAGTGGAACAAACTCCCTCACGACGCCAGGACAGCGGAGTCAATCACCACCTTCCGGAGACACCTGAAACCCCACCTCTTCAAGGAATACCTAGGATAGGATAAGTAATCCTTCTCACCACCCCCCCCTTAATGATTTAGATGCACTATTGTAAAGTGGCTGTTCCACTGGATGTCAGAAGGTGAATTCACCAATTTGTAAGTCGCTGTGGATAAGAGCGTCTGCTAAATGACTTAAATGTAAATGTAATATTAAGTCTGTCCGGTATTCATCAGATACTGTCTTTGTCTCCAGAGTGGCGCAGTGGTCTAAGGCGCTACAGACACTGGTTTGTTCCCAGGCTGTGTCACAAACGGCCGTCATAGGGTGGCGCACAATTGGCCCAGCTTCCTCTGGGTTAGGGGAGGGTTCCTTAAGCCTACAGGAACTCCACCCCCCCCCCGTTCAGCTGAAAAAGTGATGCAGGGAATGCAAAAATATTCTTAGAAATATTTAACCTCCACACATGAAATGAAAGATAAACACCTTGTTCATCTACCCAGCATGTCAGATTTTTAAAATGTTTTACGGCGAAAACACAGCATATATTTATGTTAGAGCACCACCAAAACAAAGAAAAAAAAGTAGCCATTTTGTACAACAAAAGATAAAATGACAAAAGCAGGATAAAAAAATCATTGACTAACCTCTTGAAAATCTTCATCAGATGACAGTCATATGACATGTTACACTGTACATTTATGTTTTGTTCGATAATATGCATTTTATATCCATAAATCTCGGTTTACATTGACGCCATGTTCAGAAAATTCTCCAAAATGTCCGGAGGAATTATAGAAAGCTACGCCAGATAACAGATATACTCATCATAAACTTTGACTAAAGATACATGTTCTATATATAATTAAAAAGATACACTGGTTCTTAATGCAACCGCTGTGTCACATTTTTTTTTAACGTTACGGAAAAAGCCTAACATTGCAATAATCTGAGACGGCGCTCAGACGTAACAATATTTCTCCGCTATGTTGGAGTCAACAGAAATACAAAATTACAACATAAATATTCCCTTACCTTTGATGATCTTCCATCAGAATGTAGTGCAAGGAGTCCTAGTTCAACGATAAATAGTTTTTTTCATAATGTTCAATTCTAGTGTCCATGTAGCAGCATTTGCTACCACTTTCAGCTCAAATGCCCAAAAAATGACTTCTGGTCCAGGATAATTTTGCATCAAAACTTCCAAATTACATATTACAGGTCGACGAAACTGGTCAAACTAAGTGCAGAATCAATCTTCCGGATGCTATAATCATACAGATCGAATAGCATTCCAACCGGGCCATCCATGTTCATCTGGGGCTGATTGGAACAGATGAAGCACTCGAACGCAAACGCGCCTTCAAGCACATGGAAATCTTTTGCGACACTTATTACTTTCCTTCCCATTAGGTCAAAGTTTACAGCAAATGCTCCATTACACTTTCTATTGAATGAGGACATCTAGTGGAAGACATAGGAAGTGTTTCCAGATCCATAACTTGTTGGGAAGGGAGGGGGCGATGACGTTAAAGTTGCCCCAACTTTCAGGATTTCAAAACTAGTTTGGAAGATTGCCTGGCCTGTGAGTTCTGTTATACTCACAGACATAATTCAAACAGAGTGTTTTCTATCCAATATTAATAATAATATGCATATATTAGCAATTTAGGACAGATTTTGATGCAGTTCACTATGGGTACGCAATTCATCCAAAGGGGAAATACTTCCCCCTATCTCTAACAGGTTGCCTAGTTAAATAAATAAACGAGAGGCTAGGGAATGAAGCAGAGCTTGCTACAGTACAATACAGAATATTAGTATATACCTTTTCACATTTGAGTCATTCAGCAGACACTCTTATCCAGAGCAATTAAGTGCCTTGCTCAAGGTCACACCTACAGATTTTTAACCTAGTCATCTCAGGGATTCAAACCAGGGGACCTTCTGTTACTGGCCCAACTCTCTCAACCGCTAGGCTACTTTCTTATACTTTGAGAACTCATACTGCTAACCTCACACACCTCCTCAGCTCCTCAGCCTTGAGGCTTTCAGCATAATGACTGTGTTAATCTCAACAACTCATGTACACAGACGCACGCACGTACGCATGCTTTGTCTTGGCTTTGTCCATTCATATATACACTAAGTGTACAAAACATTAGGAACACCTTCCTAATATTGAGTTGCACATCCTTTTGCCCTCAGAACAGCCCCAATTCATCGGGGCATGGACTCTACAAAGTGTCAAAAAACTCCCACGGGGATGCTGGCCCATGTTGACTCCAGTTGTGTCAAGTTGGCTGGATGTCCTTTGGGTGGTGGACCATTCTTGATACACACGGGAAACCAATAGCACTGCAGTACTTGACACACTCAAACCGGTGTGCCTGGCACGTACTACCATACCCTGTTCAAAGACACTTACATTTTTTGTCTTGTCAATTAATCCTTTGAATGGCACAAATCCTTTTTTAACCTGTCTCCTCCCCTTTATCTACGTCAATAATGGATTGTAGTTTTCACCTGGATTCACCTGGTCAATCTATGTTATTGGAAGTGCCGGTGTTCATAATGTTTTGTACAGTCAGTCATTAGTTGAATTAATGGCCTCTAAAACTCAAAGAGAGTGAAGAGTGAGGTGTGCAACAGAAAATATGTGAAAATAACCATTCAGGGTCGTTCACATGTTTATATTGTTACATCTTGAAAGTCAACAGCAACATAAGTGATACTTCAACAGTAATACAAACTTGCAATGAATTGATAGAGTAAGAGGGGCCAATGTTAAGGTTTCTTTTGCGAAAGTGTATTTAGTTTCACTTTGGTTGACCAAGCAGCAGCAGAAACTTATGCATTTTCCTGCAAATCTTAATGGAGAATGGTAACATTGCTGTCTTTTGGAAAATGTTGGATAAGGAGTGTATGGTCAAACACAGTTCCTGTGCTCAATATTCAAATATTTTCACTAGCCCACTGAGGAATTTATGCAGAGCATCTTGATTCATGTCATGTAGTTTAGAAATTGATCTCACAGCCCTGCCTTATAAAATGTTCCCATTGTAAACTGCCAATATACACTATATGAGCAAAAGTATGTGGACATCTGCTTGTCGAATATCTGATTCCAAAATCTTGGGCATTAATATAGAGATGGTCCCATTTTTGCTGCTATAACAGTTTCCACTCTTATGGGAAGGCTTTCCACTAGATGTTGGAACATTGCTCCATTCAGCCACAAGAGCATTCGTGAGGTCAGGCACTGATGTTGGGCGATTAGGCCTGGCGCGCAGTAGGCGTTCCAATTCATCCCAAAGGTGTTCGATGAGGTTGAGGTCAGGGATCTGTGCAGGCCAGTCAAGTTATTCCACACCGATCTCAATAAAAAAACATTCTGTATGGACCTCGCTTTGTGCACATGGGCATTGTCATATTGAAACAGGAAAGGGCCTTCCCCAAACTGTTGCCACAAAGTTGGAAGCACATAACCGTCTAGAATGTCATTGTATGCTATAGCATTATGATTTACCTTCACTGGAACTAAGGAGCCTAGTCCAAACCATAAAAAACAGCCCCAGAACATTATTCCTCCTCCACCAAACTTTACAGTTGGCACTATGCATTGGGGCAGGTAGCGTTCTCCTGGCATCTGCCAAATCCAGATTTGTATGTTGGACTGCCAGATGGAGAAGTGTGATTCATCACTCCAGAGAACGCATTTCTACTGCTCCAGTGTCCAATGGCGGTGAGCTTTACATCACTCCAGCCAACGCTAGGCATGGTGCATGATGGTCTTAGGCTTGTGTGCGGCTGCTCGGCCATGGAAACCCATTTCATGAAGCTCCTGACGAACAGTTATTGAGCTGACATTGTTTCCGGAGGCAGTTTGGAACTCGCTAGTGAGTGTTTCAACTGAGGACAGATGTTTTTTACGCGCTACGCTCTTCAGCACACGGTGGTCCTGTTCTCTTAATTTGTGTGGCCTACCACTTTGCGACTGCAGAGACATTGTTGCTCTTAGATGTTCCCACTTCACAATAACAACGCTTACAGATGACTGGGGAAGGGAAGGTGGCATCCTGTGACGGCGCCACGTTGAAAGTCACTGAGCTTTTCAGTCCGTCCATTTTACTGCCAATGTTTGTCTATGGAGATTGCATAAATGTGTCCTCAATTTTATAAACCTGTCAGCAACGGGTGTGGCTGAAATAGCCAAATCCACTAATTTGAAGGGGTGTCCACATACTTTTGTATATATAGTGTAGGCTACCACCACAAATCTATAATCTCTGCCTCTTTTCAGTCTTTCATTCCTGACCAGTATCGTGTACCTTTTTACATTTGACTAAAATGGCTTGTTTCTGTGGATAATTGTACCATGTAACGATTAGCCCTGGCTAGATTACGTTATGAATACGTGCTATTTGGACAAACAATGTCTGAGGCCAGTCAATGTCTGGGGCAGGAGTCAAAGTAAATGTCCAATTGCAATGAGAGATGTCACCTTCCACCTTAACACCATTGTATCCAATGATGGTCCAGTTGGCATGGGTGGACAATTTCTCTTTGCATATTAACTTTGGACTCTTTTGTAATTCTCTTTTACCAAATGAGATGAGAGGATTGAGTCCTCCATTTCATGAATGGTATCCAGGGACTGTTATGAGGAGGGCTAACTGCGTCCATTAGTTAAGTGACCTATTATCATTTTTTATTGCACAGAAATCTAATTTGACAGAATTGTTTTAATTAAACAGCAGCTAAGTAAAGGGCACGTGTATTCTGTGGAATGAACCTAGGGCACTCAGCAGTAATCATTGATCGCAGGTAACTTTTAATCATTTTACTCTGGCGCATGGGGTTCACACTGAAATGTAATATATAGGCATCTTATTACGAGTCCTTTGTCGAATGCCCCCAATTGCTCTTCAGTAGAACAAAAGCTGCATTCATACACAGTTCTCCACTGTGGCATCAAGGGTATTAAAAAAATCCCCTCTACAGAGTGCGAATTACTGGTGTGCTAAACCCCTCTGAATGAGAGGAGCCCCCCTAAATGCAGCAAGAGTCCAACTTTGGACGGTCTCTAAATAATGCTAGTTTGACCATTCTCCTATTTGTTTCAAATGAAATCTGCAGTGAATATGAAAATAAAAGCTTATTCCAGCTTCACCTCTGTGTCATGGCTGCATCTGGGACAGTCCTGTATTTCAGCCCCTCTTCAGGTGTACCAACTTTTCTTTCTACAACAAAGGGCCTTTTGTCAGCAAGACATTTAACATAGGCAACAAGAGTGTCATCCCAATGACAATTGACAATAGTTTGTGGTGTTTTGTAACAGATGTCTCTTTCCATACATCAAATGGCGCAAGTGCACAATGCACTGTTTGGATGCTGGGATTTGGAGTCGACGAACATGCGCAGGTAGACTACTTTTTGAAGGGATCTGTTTAGCAATAAGATGAACACATAATGTTTGATTATCTTCATGACAAATTAAAAATAAATGCATTTTTTTACCATTAAATGTCTTTACTACTAGGCCCATAAAAACAATGTTGGTCCCCTGAAAAAAAGAGAAGCCCACCCCAAATGTCACAGTATAATTCCCACTCTGCCCCTATGTCAACCATGGAGGCAACCTGACTTTTTAATCAACCCAGCTCAACTGTAAGTAATGCATAACCTCTGCTCTGAACTGTCTAAACTGTCTATTGGTCTTGTCTGTGTAAAGTTATTTTCAGGAATATGTTGTCCATGGAAAATTAAGAGGGGGTTGTTTCAAGAGCAGCACATTTCAAAATATCTCTTTACAAACTCTCAGAGTGTATAAAAAGTTTATGCTGGCCTTGTTGAGTTGGCTGACATGTGTAGTGCCCACGGGGACTGATTCCCCGAGAATTACACCAAAGTCACATTTTCAACCCTGAATCCAGCCAC
>NC_088229.1:26267828-26290328 GCF_036934945.1 Oncorhynchus masou masou
GATGTTAGATGGAGAGGATTTGGAGGGGGGCGCATCTCTCTCCCTCTCTCTCTCTCTCTCTCTCTCTCTCTCTCTCTCTCTCTCTCTCTCTCTCTCTCTCTCTCTCTCTTTCTCTCTCTCTCTCTCACTTTTTCCCTCTTTCTCTCTCTCTATCTCTCTCCCTCTTTCTCTCTCTCTCTCCCACTTTCTCTCTCTCTCTTGCTCTCTCTCACTCTCTCTCTCTCTCTTGCTCTCTCTAGCTCTCTCTCTCTTGCTCTCTCGCTCTCTCTCACTCTCTCACTCTCTCTCTCTCACTCTTTCACTCTCTCTCTCTCTCTGTCTCTCTCTCCTTCCCTCTTTCTATCTCTCTCCCTCTTTCTCTCTCTCTCCCGCTTTCTCTCTCTCTTGCTCTCTCTCTCTCTCTCTCTCTCATGATTTGGTTGGGTCTACTTGTGTTGCAGTCCTGGGGCTCTGTTGGGTCTGTTTGTGTTTGTTCTCTCTCTCTCTCTCTCTCTCTCTCTCTCTCTCTCTCTCTCTCTCTCTCGCTCTTTCCCTCTTTCTCTCTTTCTCTCTTTCTCTCTCTCCCTCTTTCTCTCTCTCTCCCTCTTTCTCTCTCTCTCTCACTCTTTCTCTCTCTCCCTCTTTCTCTCTCTCGCTCTCTCGCTCTCTCTCCCTCGTTCTCTCTCTCTCTTGCTCCCTCTTTCTTTCTCTCTCTCTCCTCCCCCCCCTCTCTCTCTCTCTCTCTTATGTTTTTTAATGCTCTCTGTTCCGAAGGGGTGAGAACATTAGAAAACATGGGAGGGAGGAGGATACAGTTCCTGTGTGTGAAAGGCCTTTCTCACCATTAAGTGCTTTTCTCCTCCCGATGCCTACACCTCTTTGATCCGCTCAGCCACTGTACCTATCTACTCACAGGCATTGGGGATCGATGGAACGATGGAACAGGAAAGAGAAGGCAAGAGTAGATCTCAGGTAGTCAGACCCCCCCCCTACCTCATCGTATCTTGATCTTCACATCTTGCTATTTCAATTCGGATGATTCAGGGGGGTCAGGAAGGGTGTTGAGTTGGAGAGAGAGAGAGAGAGAGCGAGAGAGAGAGAGAGAGAGAGAGAGAGAGCGAGAGAGAGAGAGAGAGAGAGAGAGAGAGAGAGAGAGAGAGAGAGAGAGATAGGTACCACATAGACCAGTGTAATTGGTAACCACTAACCCAGATCCAACTAAGCAGCCACACACTACCACACCACTGTATAATTCCTATACTTTTTCAATATACACTACATGACCAAAAGTGCTCATCTAACACTCATTCTAAAATGAGTTGGTCCCCCCTTTGCTGCTATATCAGCTATATCACTACATGTTGGAAAATTGCTGTGGGGACTTGCTCCATTCAACCACAAGAGCATTAGTGAGTCCGGGCACTGATGTTGGGCAATTAGGCCTGGCTCGTAGTCTGCGTTCCAATTCATCCCAAAGGTGTTCACTGGAGTTGAGGTCAGGGCTCTGTGCAGGCCAGTCAAGTTCTTCCACACTGATCTCGACAACAATTTCTGTATGGACCTCGCTTTGTGCACGGGGGCATTGTCATACTGAAACAGGAAAGCGCCTTCCCAAAACTGTTGCCACAAAGTTGGAAGCACATAATCGTCTGGAATGTCATTGTATGTTGTAGCATTAAGATTTCCCTTTACTGGAACTAAGGGGCTTAGCCCGAACCATAAAAAACAGCCACAGAATATTAATCCTCCTCTATCAAACTGTATAGTTGGCACTGTGCATTGGGGCAGGTAGCGTTCTCCTGGCATCTGCCAGTCCCAGATTCATCCGTCAAACTGCCAGGTTGTGAAGCTTGATTCATCACTCCAGAGAACGCGTTTCCATTGCTCCAGAGTCCAATGGCGGTGAGCTTTACACCACTCCAGCCGATGCTTGGCATTGCACATGGTGGTCTTAGGCTTGTGTGTGGTTGTTCGGCCTTAGAAACCCATTTCATGAAGCCCCTGACAAACAGTTGTTGTGCTGATGTTGCTTCCAGGGGCAGTTTGGAACTCGGTAGTGAGTGTTGCAACCGAGGACAGACGATTTTATACGCTGCGCGTTTCAGCACTCGGCGGTCCCGTTATGTGAGCTTGTGTGGCCTTCCAATTTCTGGCCGAGCCGTTGTTGTTCCTATGTGTTTCCACTTCACAATAACAGCCCTTACAGTTGACCGGGGTAGCTAGCAGGGCAGAAATCTAACGAATTTACTTGTTGGAAAGGTTGCATCCTATGACAGTGCCACATTGAAAGTCACTGAGCTCTTCAGTATGGGCATTCTACTGCCAATGTTTGTCTATGGAGATTGCATGGCTGTGTACTCGATTTTATACACCTGTCAGGAACGGGTGTGGCTGAAATGGCCAAATCCACTAATTTGAAGGGGTGTCCACATACTTTTGTATATATAGTGTATAATCTAATCAAAATCCTTTATTTGACTTCTTTTGCAAAACATATATTAGTGCTATATGCTTTCTGTGTCTTCTTTGTCTTCACCGTCTTTGTTTCTGCAGTTTAAAAGCCTTTAAGCATCACTGACCTAAAGAATGACTGTTAAACAAGCAAATCCATTGAAAAGGTCAGTTGCTATTGACCATCCTCAACGCTGACCTTTCACTGTGCGGCTGAGCAGTTTGCAAGATGGAAACATCAGCCCAGATTTCAGATGACTGACACTCACCACTCAGACCACTAATACAACTCCACCGGTCGCTATTCTCCGTGACTGTTCAATAATACCTCCTCTTCAACTACGTTTGCATATATCCAAGTGGTTCGAGGGGGCCTGATTGGTCTTTGCTTCACTCTTCATTGCCGACTCTTTGAGCTGTAACTGCAGTAACGAGTGCTTCAGACGACGCACAATGATAGGTGATATTATGAGAAAGGATAAAGAGAATGAAAGAGTGAGTAACACTAAAAGAGAGACAGAGGTGGTGGAGATCTAAGAGCCTGTGTTAGAAAAGGGAGGATGATGAAGGAATGGAGTGATGGAGGGGGGGGCATAGCTAATAAGATGGCAGTCATCTGGTAGCTGCTTTAAGGGCTTTACTCTGAATGTACTTGAACACTTGTTTTGTCATGCTGTGGGGATAATAACATGTAGGGAATACCATGCAGTGGAGGAACTTCTCAGCTAATCGACTGGTCTCTATTGCTTTCATAAACCTTATTTTATGTATTTTACAGCATTGATTAAAGTAGAAGCAGCAGGATCTACATGTACTGTATGTGATTTTTAATGCTAAATTTTAACAAAATAACATAAGAATGATTGCATGAGCTTGGAGTGCAATTTATAGGACTATACTGTAATGACATGTGTTGCTTGTATTCAGTCCACCATTTAATGTTGCAGCAATGTTATAGCCTACTCTCTTTGACAGGCAGGATGTGGAGTCCTTGGCATCTTCCCTTTACCATGCCATTGCATGCTGTCAGGGGCAATAGTCTTAAGCCAATCGGATGCAAATAACCCTCCTCCCACCTCCTGCCGCTTCTGACTCCCCTCCTGAACCCGGCCTTACCCAATAAGAGCTGGTGTCACGGCAAGCTCTCACCCGTGGCCAGTCGTGCCAACGCCAATCATCTGAGCTAATCAGAAATGGACTGACCCAGCGCTGACCTGGCCTTGGAGAACTGACAGTCTGAGAAGCGCTGTTGCGTACAGTGAGCACAAGACATATCTAATCCTTTTGTTTTATCTCATTCCCTTCCTGACCCTTTTGAGGGAATGGCCTGAGGAGAGTGATCTGTCTGTCCTCCTGATGGGGACAAGTGCCTCTCCTGGGCTGGCTCTATTATCCCTAGATGTACTCTGCATTTCTACTGTTTTTTTTCTTTTTCTCGTGCATAGGGCAATTACAGTGACCGTATTACCGCCATACCAGCAGTCATGTGTCATGACCGCAGTCAAATTCCATGTGACCGTTTAGTCACGGTAACTAGGTTTCTCCAAGCTCTGATGGTCATTAGTGGCCTACCAGACTTGTTAACTGCCTGGTACTCAGCACTCTATTGTCCCTCTAACGACTCTGACATCAATGCAAATGTGTTCGAAAAATCAAATCAAAAACTTCATGAGAGCCCATGAGCTCATGTTGCACAACAATTCTATAGGCTTTGCAATTGCGTGATAAAACAGAGTTTTGATGGCCTTTATTAAAAATAGGAGAATCCCATCAGCTTTCTGTATGCTAGGCTGGTTAAGGTATATTTATTTTAAAATGTTTCTAACATTAAGCACATTGCTTGTCTTTACAACAGGAGTATAGCCCACCAGGCTGGTATGAAAATGAACTACAGGAAAATAGTCCTCCATTCACTATTTAAATGCATAGGTAACATATATTTTTTTCTCTGCCCCTGTTCCGAGACAGGTGCATTCTAAATTAAAACTAATTTCACATATATATTATTTAGTAAATAAACAATAAACAAATAACATTTGATTTGATTTGATTTGATTTGATAGTCTATGTAAAGACAAGATTAAATCAAGAATGGGCTGATGGTTGAAATGTATTTATTTCTTGTGAGTGATGCCCAGCTTGTGAGCAGTACAGCAAGAAACAGAGCATGCCTTATTTTGGTGACTTTTTCAAATCATTGTCGCACACCTCATGTAGCCTAGCCCATAGGCCTATATGTTTTGATAAGGTTAGTATCACACCTCATGTAGTCTAGCCCATAGGCCTATATGTTTTAATAAGGTTAGTATCACACCTCATGTAGTCTAGCCCATAGACCTATATGTTTAAATGTCAGTATCACACCTCATGTAGTCTAGCCCATAGACCTATATGTTTTAATGTCAGTATCACACCTCATGTAGCCTAGCCCATAGGCCTATATGTTTTGATAAGGTTAGTATCACACCTCATGTAGCCTAGCCCATAGGCCTATATGTTTTAATAAGGTCAGTATCACACCTCATGTAGCCTAGCCCATAGACCTATATGTTTTGATAAGGTCAGTATCACACCTCATGTAGCCTAGCCCATAGACCTATATGTTTTGATAAGGTCAGTATCACACCTCATGTAGCCTAGCCCATAGACCTATATGTTTTAATAAGGTCAGTATCACACCTCATGTAGCCTAGCACATAGACCTATATGTTTTAATAAGGTTAGTATCACACCTCATGTAGCCTAGCCCATAGACCTATATGTTTTAATGTCAGTATCACACCTCATGTAGCCTAGCCCATAGGCCTATATGTTTTAATAAGGTCAGTATCACACCTCATGTAGCCTAGCACATAGACCTATATGTTTTGATAAGGTTTGTATCACACCTCATGTAGCCTAGCCCATAGGCCTATATGTTTTAATGTCAGTATCACACCTCATGTAGCCTAGCCCATAGTCCTATATGTTTTGATAAGGTTTGTATCACACCTCATGTAGCCTAGCCCATAGGCCTGCCTCACACAGGAAGCGGCGCAGGTCCTAATCCAGGCACTTGTCATCTCCCGTCTGGATTACTGCCACTCGCTGTTGGCTGGGCTCCCTGCCTGTGCCATTAAACCCCTACAACTCATCCAGAACGCCGCAGCCCGTCTGGTGTTCAACCTTCCCAAGTACTCTCACGTCACCCCGCTCCTCCGCTCTCTCCACTGGCTTCCAGTTGAAGCTCGCATCCGCTACAAGACCATGGTGCTTGCCTACGGAGCTGTGAGGGGAACGGCACCGCAGTACCTCCAGGCTCTGATCAGGCCCTACACCCAAACAAGGGCACTGCGTTCATCCACCTCTGGCCTGCTCGCCTCCCTACCACTGAGGAAGTACAGTTCCAGCTCAGCCCAGTCAAAACTGTTCGCTGCTCTGGCCCCCCAATGGTGGAACAAACTCCCTCACGACGCCAGGACAGCGGAGTCAATCACCACCTTCCGGAGACACCTGAAACCCCACCTCTTTAAGGAATACCTAGGATAGGATAAAGTAATCCTTCTCACCCCCCCTTAAATGATTTAGATGCACTATTGTAAAGTGGCTGTTCCACTGGATGTCATAAGGTGAATTCACCAATTTGTAAGTCGCTCTGGATAAGAGCGTCTGCCAAATGACTTAAATGTAAATGTAAATGTATATGTTTCGATAAGGTTTGTATCACAACTAAAGTGGCCAAACATCTTCTTAAAACGAAGCACATTAATCCGCGTTACAACAGGTGTAGAGCCTGACTGGCACACATACAGCACGCTGCGCTTGAGCTTCAAGTTTGGTGAAGATAATTTTCACCATAAAAATGCACTTTTATAATATAGTATTACATGCATAATCGCATTTGTAGCCACTTTTGAGAATGGTGTTTTCCCACTAACTGATTGCATATTGGGAGCATTTGTGCTTATAACCTACTGGTGTGTGTGCTTTGCTGCACTTATCTGAAGAAATAGCCTAATAGTTAGTCAACATTTTGATCTAAACGTTCTGACCTGTTGCATCAACCTCATTGCTTGTCAAAATTTTTTTGATGCGAGTGGTTGTATTAATTTGGGATCTATCGCGTCCCACAACTTTCCCAGACTCTGTTTGGAATCTTTATTTCTCACACAGAAGGACAAGTTGACCAAAATAATAAGTCAACTTTTGAACTATGTGGGATAGTAGATTGACATAGGCTAGTGGTTTTGCTGTTTGTTAGGCCTAGTCATCTTATTGGCTAACGAAAAGTAAATGTGGACAGTTCTTGTAATATCTTCAGTATGCTCCTCGGAAATTGATAAGAAGGACATGTAGAGTTGTGTCCCCAATGTGTCTGTCTTCACTTGTAGCCTACTTCAGAGCTGAGATAGATGCCTGTGAGAAGAATGGGATTTTTATTTCTATGTTTAATTTAACCTTTATTTACAGTGCCTTGCGAAAGTATTCGGCCCCCTTGAACTTTGTGACCTTTTGCCACATTTCAGGCTTCAAACATAAAGATATAAAACTGAATTTTTTTGTGAAGAATCAACAACAAGTGGGACACAATCATGAAGTGGAACGACATTTATTGGATATGTCAAACTTTTTTAACAAATCAAAAACTGAAAAAATGGGGTGTCTTGTTGGAAGACAAATCTCCGTCCCAGTCTCAGGTCTTTTGCAGACTCCATCAGGTTTTCTTCCAGAATGGTCCTGTATTTGGCTCCATCAATCTTCCCAACAATTTTAATCATCTTCCCTGTCCCTGCTGAAGAAAAGCAGGCCCAAACCATGATGCTGCCACCACCATGTTTGACAGTGGGTATGGTATGTTCAGGGTGATGAGCTGTGTTGCTTTTACACCAAACATAACGTTTTGCATTGTTGCCAAAAAGTTCAATTTTGGTTTCATCTGACCAGAGCACCTTCTTCCACATGTTTGGTGTGTCTCCCAGGTGGCTTGTGGCAAACTTTAAACAACACTTTTTATGGATGTCTTTAAGAAATGGCTTTCTTCTTGCCACTCTTCCATAAAGGCCAGATTTGTGCAATATACGACTGATTGTTGCCCTATGGACAGAGTCTCCCACCTCAGCTGTAGATCTCTGCAGTTCATCCAGAGTGATCATGGGCCTCTTGGCTGCATCTCTGATCAGTCTTCTCCTTGTATGAGCTGAAAGTTTAGAGGGACGGCCAGGTCTTGGTAGATTTGCAGTGGTCTGATACTCCTTCCATTTCAATATTATCGCTTGCACAGTGCTCCTTGGGATGTTTAAAGCTTGGGAAATCTTTTTGTATCCAAATCCGGCTTTAAACTTCTTCACAGCAGTATCTCGGACCTGCCTGGTGTGTTCCTTGTTCTTCATGATGCTCTCTGCGCTTTTAACGGACCTCTGAGACTATCACAGTGCAGGTGCATTTATACGGAGACTTGATTACACACAGGTGGATTGTATTTATCATCATTAGTCATTTAGGTCAACATTGGATCATTCAGAGATCCTCACTGAACTTCTGGAGAGAGTTTGCTGCACTGAAAGTAAAGGGGCTGAATAATTTTGCACGCCCAATTTTTCAGTTTTTGATTTGTTAAAAAGTTTTAAATATCCAATAAATGTCGTTCCACTTCATGATTGTGTCCCACTTGTTGTTGATTCTTCACAAAAAAATAGAGTTTTATATATTTATGTTTGAAGCCTGAAATGTGGCAAAACGTCGCAAAGTTCAAGGGGGCCGAATACTTTCGCAAGGCACTGTAACTAGGCAAGTCAGTTAAGAACAAATTAGTATTTACAATGACTGCCTACACCGGCCAAACCCGGATGGCGCTGGGCCAATTGTGCGCCACCCTATGGGACTCCCAATCACGGCCAGTTGGGATCACATGGCAGGCATTGGCTAGTAAGAATTGAGATATCTGGGAGAGCCATGTGAGTGAGAGGAGCTTCAGAACACACAGACAGAAGAAGGGAATTATAATTATTATATAGGAGGGGCATGCCACCGGGAAATTTGAGGCATTATCAAGTTGTGAATGAGAAACTGATGAAGTGTGTGCAGTCTGTGCAAGAAACAAGCAGAGCTCATGCCTTTCATGTGACTTTTTCAAATCATCAATCATGCAGAATGTATTAAAAATCCAAGCATATAGCCCAATGTTTGTATCACAACTAAAGTTGCATTAATAACTCTAAATTAAGCATATAGGAGGACCTTTCTTTGTTAACGCTCAACAGAGAAGAGTCGCATGTGCGCACTCCCTCAGAAATCGTTTGGAGAAAACATCCTTTCTATTTTATTTAGCTTTATTCAATTGTATTCTTCATACTACAAAATAATACCACGGAATTCTAAGAAAATCTTGTCTGCTAAATGAACTAGTGTAGCCCGCAGCCATATGGCACAGCCAGATCAGGACCTAACATAAGGACAACTCAGAGTATGCTATTCTGTTCTTCTGAAATAGACTACATTTTATTCATATCATGTTTCTTTAGACCTGTCTAAAATAAATAATGGATGTATTGTGATGGTGTAGGCTATATTACATGGATTTATTAGATATTTTAACATGTAGAAGCTCTGACGAAGGCCGTGAGGCCGATACATACACTTATTAAAGATCAGTGATACTATCAAGAGCAGTGTGCGGTTTCCTTTTTCCTTCATCTTGTTCAACTGTTACCATGCACCTGCAAAAAAGACTGTTCAGATGTGAGAGTGCCTTTTGAATTTTGAAAATGTAGCTGTTCAAAAGGTCTGTATCAGTGGCTTGTAGGCTATGCACGGAAGCCAGGAAATGCTAAATGTGTTTATATTATTTAACGGTCAATTACCATGAGACCAGCAGTTATTTGCTTGACAATCACCTGCTGACAAAATTTCATGACCGCCACAGCCCTAGTTGTGCCATAGGGGTATGTTCTCTTGGTTGATTTGTCATTGATTTACATCAATGACATTAGCATCAGAAAAAAATATAGAAATACAATACAACGTCTAGCTAATGTCTGGTTGAAATGGTGAGCAGGCTGTTCTTTTGAGAAGGGTATTTTTTTTTAAATAAAAGGAGTCTTGTGTTCATCTTAAGCCCACAGGAGACCAGTGGACCAAGGTCATCGTATCCTCTGAAAGCTTTTCTCCATTTATAGTGAGGACTTTACAGCTTTCTGCAACCATCAGCCGTCATTTCTCCCAGCCTCAATGCACATGGACAATCCAACCACTTACTGACCATCATTCTGTTTCTGACTGCACTGCAGTGGAGGACGATGATTGCAGTGGCTAAGAAAGAGACAGGGCTCGGCTTTTAGGGTTGAGGGATTCGGAAAAAGGTTGTGTTATTGGTATTCACCTTTTAATGTCATCGCTGGCCTTTCAGCAGCTTCCCATTTGCTATTTCCTATTTACTGTATACCTGCCGCTCAACGAAAAGGACTCTGAATCATAAGTAAATGGTTGCCATGGCACTCGCTGCGGGAAAAGTCAAAGCTCCTTCTCATACCTACTGAGAAATATGGATGAAGGAGTCGGTGACGCAGTCTGTGTTTTGGAGTGATAGGTTTGGAAATAAACACGATTTAAAGACCCTGGAATGCTGTCCTCTGGCCAAACGCCCTCTGGCCAAATATATTTTACCACTGATTTATATAATGTTAATCACTATGGTAATGTATAACATACGTTTATCTTTGATGTCAGTACGAAGTTGCCAAAAGTATTCCACCTATCCTCAACTTCCTTTGCATACCAACACATATTTGACCACAGAATTCGATCATGGAATGATGGGGAATTGTATAGAAATTATTTGGGCATATGCATGTTGATTTGATGAACAATTAGGTTTGTTTTAGGACCAAAATAAACTTTTGCCATTTTTGTTGAAATCCTTTTCAGGAGTCTCAGTCAAAAAACCTTCCTTGTTCCTTGTTCATTGCTGATTCATGTGAGATCGTTACCCATTCTCAAAGGACCATCTTTTATCCATAGTGTTCCCCAAACAAAAGTGGCTGAATATCTTCTTCTCCCAAACAAATTTCCACAGATTGTCTTTTCTTAACATGTGGAAGAAAACAGTTCTGCCGAGCCTAGTCTAGCAGGATAACAAAGGAGAAAATAAAAAGAAACCAGACAAAAGTCACAGCTTGCCTACACAACACAGTGCCAAGTAAGATGTAAGATGTCTCCCATTTCAATGACATGAAAGGCCACAGGCAGCCAGCTCCAAATTTAAGAGCCAATGTTTGCTTTTATTTTATAAGAGAAAATTGGTGAAAGGCCACTGAATGGAAGCTACCTAACCACGGGGGAGGGAAGGAGAAGAGGAGAGATGTTTATTCTACATCATTTATATACAGTAGGCCTTCACTTATGCTGGAAAACCTTTCGTCTCTGCATCTCTGAATCATGAATTATCTAGCTGGAAATTCCTTGAATTCCAGTCAGTCCGTGTGATATCTTTATGCTAAATGGGAAGGCACGGAGGTGAGTTCCAAGTCCCTCTTCAAGACATTGAGGATATCCTGTGTAATTGGGGGAGCCTGTACAATTATTAGCATCAGTTTCCACTTGGCTTCGTACGGGCTTGGGTCAGAGAAAAGACCTCACAGACGTGTTCATGTATTTCATCCCCATCTCTCTGAATATCTGAAGTAAATCCAAGGAGACACAGGATAGAGCTCATTAGACTATACATCTGTAGGAAATCCTGCTTTGTCTTGTTTTAAAAGCTGTTCAAAAAGAAGTAGGGATGCAGGTGTATGTCTGCTAAATGAATCAATGGTAATGTGTCGCTTTGATCAAGTCTTCTGGTCCTTAAAGTCTTGTAAGGGAAATGCTAAATGTTGTTTCATTAAGTCCATTGATTGTAACTGTGATTTAGATGGTTGATATGCTTTGATCATGTTGTATTTGTGTCCAAATGAGCAAGTGCTAACCTAAACGCAAGTATTCTTACTTTGCTATCAAAAGACATTAAGACACAACAGGACTTTAAAAGGGAGTCAAAGGAGTATCCTTTTGCTGTTGATACCCAAACCTTTCTTAGCTAAGAATTAATGGAATATCAAATGACACTACCCAGTCAGTTTCCACTGGGAGACACTTTAATAAATGATCATAGGAAGCCCACTTTAATGTAGATTAATGTTACCTTAAACATGAGTGGAATGCCTATCCCTGTTCAGGACAGATCTTTTGTCTCGCCGACTGAGTAGTGATTAATTCAGCCATCCAAGCTCGTTAAAACATTTTAAAGTCACAAACTTCATTTAGGTTTAATAATAAAACACTATTTTTCTCCCTCTGTGTGATTGCTGCTACTCTTACTTCTTTCATGTCTGAGCTCTGTTTGATTGACCTGTTCCCACTGTGGTAAACTGAGTTGGGCTGACCAGCTATGGCGTTCCTCTGAACCTGTCAAGGTGGGCCATTAACCAGCTGTCTCCATTGCTTTTAGCAAGTCATTAGACATTCTCTCCAGTGTAGACCTCCAGGGGCATTTAGTCACAGGGAAGCTGAAACATGAAGGTAAATGGGTTTGTGGCATCACTGACTGGCGTTACCTGAGACATTTTTAAGATGAGTTACTGCAAATTACTGACTATGAGTCAGTGATTGAGTTGGTGATGATGACAACTCATGACTTTGTGTAAGAAGTCATAGAAAATAATGATGCATGTCAAGTATCTAAATCTCTGTTTTAATTGTTTCCCTCTCAGACAATGTTTATAAAATGCATAATATTTTTTCTTTGAAAATTACCTTAAGTTGTTTTGTTATGGGGGAAAGGAAGAACCAAGGATGAATTGCCACTATGATATGTTTGACTTGTTGACTTAAACGATGCAGTCCCACAGCTGTTTACCAGAATTGCACGAAGCATCACAAAGGTGGGATTGACAAAGTATAGAGAGCTCCTCATGGGAAGTGTGTAGAGGAATAGAGGGGATCATGATATACTGGAGAGATTGACTTGATTTGGTAGTCTGATAAGAAATGTGTCATTTAAACAAATGTACAGTACATCATTGTAACTGTTGGTTGGACATTGTGATGTTGCTCACCGTTACTCATTTGCTTATTCTCAGAAGTTTTGAGATGACTTACCTTTTCTTTCCAAATCAATCAGCATTGCACTGATCAGGAAGATAATTCAACAGCCAAGGCACGTAGGGGTACACTGAAAAACATGGCACTAAGATGAAATTCTCAAAAGCATAGGTGTAGTTTATTATGGTAGGTACACTAAAGGCCTTAGGGCTAAGTTTCCAGCCTTGTAGTTAGAAGGATATTATTGGCAGCCATGTTCAGACAGCCTCAACAGAATGAAAACGACTTGTTTCGATCAGCGCTGTTAATATAACATGTTTCCTCATAATTGGGCAGGGAGTTGAGGTCTGTTGGGTGGGAATGAGTATTTTGAATATGACCTAACAGAGGAAGGGTGGGCACTGGGTGTTGTAAAGGGGTGGGTTGCAGGCCTCAGTGTCTCACCCTGGAGGCTGGCCAGATTTGCCAAGTAATTGATCCAAACGATCTCTAAAAATGACCATTGAGAGAGACATAGGAGTGAAAGATTTCCCAAGTCCTTGCAAAGTACAAAAAATTAAGAACACCTTCCTAATATTGAGTTGAACCCCCCCACCCCATCACAATGCTTCCCACAGCTGTTCCAATTTGGCTGGATGTCCTTTGGGTGGTGGACCATTCAGGATACACACGGGAAACTGGTAAGGGTGAAACCCAGCAGCATTGTAGTTCTTGACACAAATCGGTGTGCCTGGCACCTACTGCCATACCCCATTCAAATGAGCTTAAATTTTTTGTCTTGCCCATTCACCCTCTGAATGGCACATAAACACAATCCATGTCTCAATTGTCTCAAGGCTTAAAAATCTTCTTATTAAGAGATAATAGCTTTCACCTGGTCAGTCTATGTCATAGAAAGTGTCTGTACACTCAGTGTACATGTCCTAGGTGAACTTTTCTAGTCACAGTTATATCACAGAGGTGAGTGTAATGCTATTCAGTGTTGTCCGCACCATTGCTCTCTCAGGTTTTACTCCTACACACACAAGGGAGGAATAGGTAGAATCAAAGATCAAGGATTCTACCCACTCAAAAGGAAATTGAAAATTGAAGTACAAAGAGAAGCAAAAAATGTAGTGGAACGTACAATACAATCCAGTGAAATAACTATATATTATCTCTGGGAAACAATTTTGTTGTTGAAATTACCGCAGGAAAGTAAGGTTCACTCAATGGGTGTAGGCTTTGACAGACTGCATACAGAGTAACATTTACCATTCAAAATGAGGAAGTACTGTCAATGTTTATTCTCCACTAACATCAGGGACATGTTTATATGGAGCCCCTTAGGGGTCAGGGTGGAGGGGAAAAAACAACCAGGTGAATCCCTTCCCTCGGTTGTTTTAATCCATTCAGATTTGTTATTCCTTTCCTCTTCTCCTTATGCAGGCTACCATGATGGTCCCACTTGGGGATAACATATTGTAGCCTAAATGCAATTATAGTCAATTAGGCTAATTCATTTCAATAGCCTGAAAAGGCAGGAGCCTCACCAGCAGTCAGAACTGAATGACGCATGTTCAGGATCACAACCCAGCAACCCAGTGTTTAACCCCTCGTGCATAATGTTAGGGACTTATACGTCCAGTAAAACATGGTACAGCCAAGTGCCTGAATGTGTTCATGGTGTTTACAATTGTGCATGTGACACACCAGGGGCAGAAAAGAACTGCATGCAAATTTATTGTGCATAATTTCCAAGAGGCTTCAGTGTTAACAGGTGCAATTTTGCACTCTCAACCCTGCGCTAAGTAGGTGAACATCTTGTGTGATGTGACGTAGCCAACCAAGCACAGATAGATTATTTTTAAATGGCCCTGGCTTCATGTTCATAACTAAAACTGGTAGCTCTTTGCATTGTTGCGATGACAATACGTTCAACCCGAAATTGGGTAGGGTAGGTAGCTAAAGAACTCTGGAGGAATGTAGAGAACAGCTATGGTCATGAAGCAGAGCCAGACGAGTGGTTTTCCATACCCGTTACCTGTTATTTGTCCTTATGATTCGGAGGCATGTGAAAACACTGCATCTGGTAATTAGCTATTGAATGGTCAGTGATTGTCACCATTTAAAGCATGTAATTAACTAAATAGAATTACATTTAGGCTGCACTAAATCGTCCAAGTAGGACCATTATGGTAGCCTACATAAGGAGAAGAGGGAATTAATGAAAAAACAGAGAAGGAATAACAAATCAGAGGGAATGGATTAGCCTGGTGTTTGTTTTTTTAACCATGAACCCTAAGGTGCTCCGTATGTTTAATAAGTATTTAAGAGTGTTGGAGTAAGAATACCTGTCTGTAACATTTGGAAAGAGGTTCTGGTGAAAGCGAAACAGTTGTCTTTTAGACAGAGGCAACGCAGACACTGGATCTGAGTTGATGCTGTCCATGGTGCTGAAACTGTGTGCCTCAATAATGGGAGAAAGTCCCTGTTAGCATAAGATTAGGTTAAATGAAATTGTCAATGGCATCCTTACCTATTGTCCTTTCCCCATGAGGATACAGACAAACATCAACATATGGGATTTATTTTTGTTATGTAGCTTTTGATAATTAGCAATGTAGATGTGTACACGCCAGTGCTTAAATACTCTGGAGACGGAGATAATTGTTAGAAAAACTGTTACAGCATTCTACTTCATAAATAATTAGCAAACTGCTTTTGCTGTTATTGAGAGCTACAATATCTGCATAACTTGTTGAGGGTTATTGAAAATGCCCAAGATTCTTACGCACTTTCTGCTGCTGTACTTTCAGTGCTCAAGGCTGTTCTACTCCAAGGCTGTAGCAAACACAGTGGCGGCATCATGTCAGCCATTCTATGTCTGTGAAAGGAGAGAGATAGCTTTGTCAAAAAAGTGTAAGCATTTAAAAATGTGTACTTTTGTTCATGGTCAAATGCCACACTCTCCAGTTGACTTAGCTAATTCCATTCCCCCTCCGAAAATGTCCTGCTATAGCAGTTAGGAAGACGCAGAGGAGTTAGTTAAGGAAACACAAGACAGAACATAATACCATTAAAATGAAGATGTATTTTAGTCAGACACCCCAGTCAGTGGGTGTCATTGATGTCTGTCATTAATAAAGTATAAAGATAATGATATGCTTTTTGCCTAATCAATGGTTCAACGAGTCATCTTTATTTAAACATTACTATTAAAAGAGAGCTGAGCCTTTGAAAATGTTTTTGTTCGTAAAAGTTTAAATGAAGCATTAAATAAATAACTCTGTTTTATTGACTTGTTGAAGCAGTTAGAGAGCTGGATCTGTGAATGGAATGCAGATTGGGGCCGGGAGCTGGGAAATTGTTAATCCGAGTTGCCATGGTGATTGGAGCTGGGTGCAGAATGCCTGAGGAGAGACGTGGGCCCCAGGGGCAGGGGGAGGAGGAGGGGGCAGGAGGAAGAGAAGGAGGAGGAGGAAGGATGGAGCCTAATTGACACCAACTACTGGCAGCACCGATTGAGAAATACTACTGTACCTGTCTCACATACCAAATATTAACTGTCTGGGTTAGACTGGGAATTGTTTTTAACCATGCAAAAGTAGAGGACCACATTTAATCAACTTTAAACGATAGCCTAAATATTAATTTTGTACATATCCATTGTAGCTAATGGTGTTCATATATAAAGGGTAAAATGTAGAATCTCTTCAGAATACAACTCCACTGCAGACCCCGTACATTACTATGATTGGGAATATCAAAAACAAACTTCTTTAAACAGCTCGGGATGTTCTTACTAAGTGGCCATGTCGTAGACCCTCAAAGTTCCAGAATGGGGTGAAAATGGCAGCCATTGTGGTCAGGGAGGAATCCAAACCAGTCTAATTTAGTCCAGTGGCTAAACCTAAAATGCGATGATAATTATGGACTTTGCGATAAAGGAACCACATTTCACACACAGCTAGGACAAGTCCTTAGCAGTGTTTTTAGCTATAGTGCCATCACAGATTTGTTTTATTACCCCCATGTCACATGGCCTTCTCTCCATAAATAACAGGTACATACAGCCCGATGATGGCTTAACATTTTTGAGGGGGTCCACCATTTTTTCCTTTAGTGGCTAGACTAAATTGGATGGTTGGCAATAGAGGAACTGGTGATGCATTTTCTGTGTTTACTTATGCAGGAAAATAAAAGTAAGGCATGTGATATATGTGTAATGTAATTATTTTCAACCTAAAATGTAGTCACGTAATTATAAATACAGTTTACACAGGTTTTATAAAAATGTTCTGATAAATAGCCTCTAGAATATATGTCAACCGACCATGAATGTCTCCATGTTTGTTTTCTAGGAAAGCTGTGAGTGTTATAATATGATACAATATCAGTACCAATTGCATTTAGAAAGTCCTGTCATCAACTGATTTCAGCCAGTGTATGGCTGTGCATTGACTGCATTGTTTGTATGGAATTTTGGCAAAAAATATTGGAATAATTCCACTTAAACTGGCTGGCTAGCTGGCTCACAAACATACTGTGCAGATAATCTTCCAATTAATTGTTTGACACAATATCTTATCACAGCACTTGCTGACCGCTGGCTTACCAACTCCCTTACCAAAATGGCTGACCAAGTATACTGTCATAAAAATGTGCATAGCCATTCTAGTATTCTAATTCCTAATTCTATGTGTCTCTGTAGCAATAGCTGTGAAGTTGGTCCACGGAAGGAGTCTCTTTATTAAAGTTGATGGACAGGTTTCCAGAGCGACACCTCATTACAGCTCTCCAGACAAATCTCACCCAGGAAGATTTATAGTGACGGGCCTTACTGAGACTCAAACCTGACAGCCATGAGTGGGTGCTTTGATTGACAGCTGGGATAAAAAAAAGAAATATATACACTATATATAGGACTACAGTATTCTACTATAGGTCACTTAATAACCTTAGTAGCCCTTTTCTGCAGCCTCATGGGTGGAACTTAATTCATATTTTTCATAATTTCATAATTTATAAACATTATTGTTTTTCAAACACAGAAAATCCGGTGTTTCTATGTCAAACAGTTTTGTTATATTTCAGTCTTCTGTGATGTATATAATTAAGTGATAATGCCCTCGAAGCCGGTGTTTGGAGGACATACTGGCATGGGTGTTGTTAGGCCCAAGACAAAGTTGATATGTGCCAATATATCCTCCAAATACCGGCTTCGAGGGCATTATCACTTTTATACAACTGGTTACCAACATATTCAAATAATGATTTACTTTATTTTGATGAATTTATTCATACTATTTCATCCTACCACAATATATAGTCCCAACACAAATCCAGGGTTGCTACCCAAGCTGGCTGGTTGTTCATTCTATTGGTTCAGTTCCTAGAGACGTGACCCAGTCGTTCGTTCTAAATGTTCCATTGCCATACTGGCTGGCAACGTACATACAGTGGGGCAAAAAAGTATTTAGTCAGCCACCAATTGTGCAAGTTCTCCCACTTAAAAAGATGAGAGAGTCCTGTAATTTTCATCATAGGTACACTTCAACTATGACAGACAAAATGAGAAGAAAAAAATACAGAAAATCACATTGTAGGATTTTTAATGAATTTATTTGCAAATTATGGTGGAAAATAAGTATTTGGTCAATAACAAAAGTTTCTCAATACTTTGTTATATACCCTTTGTTGGCAATGACAGAGGTCAAATGTTTTCTGTAAGTCTTCACAAGGTTTTCACACACACACTGTTGCTGGTATTTTGGCCCATTCCTCCATTCAGATCTCCTATAGAGCAGGTATGTTTTGGGGCTGTTGCTGGGCAACATGGACTTTCAACTCCCTCCAAAGATGTTCTATGTGGTTGAGATCTGGAGACTGGCTAGGCCACTCCAGGACCTTGAAATGCTTCTTACGAAGCCACTCCTTTGTTGCCAGGGCGGTGTGTTTGGGATCATTGTCATGCTGAAAGACCCAGCCACGTTTCATCTTCAATGCCCTTGCTGATGGAAGGAGGTTTTCACTCAAAATCTCACGATACATGGCCCCATTCATTTTTTCCTTTACACGGATCAGTCGTC
This sequence comes from Oncorhynchus masou masou, assembly GCF_036934945.1. NCBI lineage: Eukaryota > Metazoa > Chordata > Actinopteri > Salmoniformes > Salmonidae > Oncorhynchus > Oncorhynchus masou. The sequence goes on from NC_088229.1 coordinate 26,286,386, forward strand.
TTGGTCCTTTTGCAGAAAAATAGCCCCAAAGCATGATGTTTCCACCCCCATGCTTCACAGTAGGTGTGGTGTTCTTTGGATGCAACTCAACATTCTTTGTCCTCCAAACACGACAAGTTGTGTTTTTACCAAAAGGTTATATTTTGGTTTCATCTGACCATATGACATTCTCCCAATCTTCTTCTGGATCATCCAAATGCTCTCTAGCAAACTTCAGACGGGCCTGGACATGTACTTGCTTAGGCAGGGGGACACGTATGGCACTGCAGGATTTGAGTCCCTGGCGGTGTAGTGTGTTACTGGTGGTAGGCTTTGTTAATTTGGTCCCAACTCTCTGCAGGTCATTCACTAGGTCCCCCCATGTGGTTCTGGGATTTTTGCTCACCGTTATTGTGAACATTTTGACCCCACGGGGTGAGATCTTGCATGGAGCCCCAGATCGAGGGAGATTATCAATGGTCTTGTAGGTCTTCCATTTCCTAATAATTGCTCCCACAGTTGATTTCTTCAAACCAAGCTGCTTACCTATTGCAGATTCAGTCTTCCCAGCCTGGTGCAGGTCTACAATTTTGTTTCTGGTGTCCTTGACAGCTCTTTGGTCTTGGCCATAGTGGAGTTTGGAGTGTGACTGTTTGAGGTTGTGGACAGGTGTCTTTTATACTATACTCAAACAGGTGCCGTTAATACAGGTAACGAGTGGAGGACAGAGGAACCTCTTAAAAAAGAAGTTACAGGTCTGTGAGAACCAGAAATCTTGCTTGTTTGTAGGTGACCAAATACTTATTTTCCATCATAATTTGCAAATAAATTCATTAAAAATCCTACAATGTGATTTTCAGGAATTTTTTTCTTCTCATTCTATCTGTCACAGTTGAAGTGTACCTATGATGAAAATTACCGGCCTCTCTCATCTTTTTAAGTGGGAGAACTTGCATAATTGGTGGTTGACTAAATACTTTTTTGCCCCACTGTATCCCATGCTAGCTAGCCAACTACGGCTAACTCACAGTCACTTCAAACAATGCAGCCAGAAGAACAGCAAAGTAGCTTCATTTGTGTTAGTTTAAGCTGTTTAGTGCCCTTTATTTGGATACAACCATAACAATGAACTAATGATGTCCAATTTCACCTTGCATAGAAAATGTGCTCTCTCGTAAGGACACTGTTGTTCAGAGGAGCTAGCCAACAACACAATAACTTCAAACTGAAGCTGGAAAGACTGCAAACTAGCTGCATTTAGTTTCGTTTGACCTGTTTTCTATAGACGTTTCTTTGTATATATCCATAAAAAGGATTCCAGCTGATTCCTGATTTTGATTGGCTGAGAAAAGCTGTTTGCCTGTCTGTCTCATCCCGACTCCAAACACGTTCATTACTATTGGACAGCTGGAGATCAATTTCAATGTTAAAACAATGTTGCTGATGTCGGAGAGACAAACAGCAAAGTTTATACAGATCTCCGTTGTTGAAAACTAAATATTAGTCTAAAAGAAATGTGAGATAATGTCAAGATGCTTTTGATAGTGGAGATCAAGTTTATAAATTGCCTGGCTGGGCTGATGAGACAATGGTTTGCGCAGTCAGATGGAACAGAGTAAATAGGCATTTCAACTTCATAGCTTTAGTCGGTGGTAACTTGTGGAATAGGCACCGTCTGGAATGCAGTTTTAACCAATTACCATCCGGGATTAGACCCACCCTTTGTATAAAGTGTAATATTGGGATGCAAACTAAAAAATATAATACATTTCAACTATATATCTGACATGGTATAGGTATCTTATTTTTTTGTATAAGCATGTGTGTGAGGTCTCTACTTTTGTTTCAAAGTAGATTTGTTTAAGACTGCCACACCCTGATCTGTTTCACCTGTCGTTGGGAGTGTCTCCACCCCCTCCAGGTGTCACTCATCTTCCCCAATATCCCCTGTGTATTTATACCTGTGTTCTCTGTCGGTCTGTTGCCAGTTTGTCTTGTTTGTCAAGTCAACCAGCGTTTTTCTGTCTCAGCTCCTGCTTTTCCCAGTCTCTCTTTTTCTCACCCTCCTGGTTTTAACCCTTGCCTGTCCTGACTCTTAGCCCGCCTGTCTGACCACTCTGCCTGCCCCTGAGCCTGCCTGCCGATCTGTACCTTTGCCCCACCTCTGGATTATTGACCTCTGCCTACCCTGACCCTGAGCCTGCCTGGCGTCCGGTACCGTTGCCCCACCTCTGGTTTACTGACCCCTGCCTGCCTTGACCTGTCTATTGCCTGCCCCTGTTGGATTATTAAACCATTGTCAATTCGATGTTGTCTGCATCTGGGTCTACCAGACTACCAAGAAACACTCTTTGTTACCCTGATTTAGCCCACTGCAGTAAAAGGCTAAGTTAAGGTAAATCATATGAAGTTAATACAGAGTAACATGATATAAGGAATATTACCCTGATCCTCTAAAGTGTTAACTGCTGGTAATATTTTGAGGCCATTTATTTTTTATAGAGGTCTCCTAGGAGTATCTCACTGCTGCCACCAATTTAAATGTACTGTAGGAGGGAATATTGTAAAGTCTCCTATATGCGATTTGGATATATGCGAAGTATATCAGCAAAAAAATCTATTTTTATTGAATTTGACTGAATCTCCATACATGCAATTACATTTAATTGCATCAACTCATCAGCACAATGTTCAGTAAAGGTATCCGTCATCTCATACTGCATATTATCCAATGTAATGTAAAAGGCACAAATCTCAAACAAGCACGAATCCTCCTTACACATGTGTAACTTCATTACCCCCCTGTGTTACTGATGTGTGTAGTATTGATCAGCTATTCTCATTACTGCAGCTCCCTTGGTAGTGCATGGGTTAATTTGGCAGCCAGCACCATGAACACAATCAAATCTGGAAGTAGTCAAGCAGTTAAGAGTTTTGGGGCAGTATCTGAGGTTGCTGGTTCAAATCCCCAAGCCGACTAGGTGAAAAATCTGTCTGTGCCCTTGAGCCCTTAACCGTAATTGCTCCGGTATTGCTCCGGTAAGTTATTCTGGATAAGAGCATCTGCTAAATGACTAAAATGTGAAATGTAAATTACACCAGTAGTCTTGTTTGACTGTGCTGTTGTTTCTGTCAGTACAATTTGTCATATGCTAAGAAGTATAACTATTGTTATTTAAGTTTGACAGCACTCTAAAGACTATTGTATTGTAAGTGACTTTCGGTCACATTTTTTTTGGACAATATACGTCTAGAGAGATGTTTTTGTCCTCATCACAGTCAGAGTCATACGAAGGTTGTCAGCTCTAACAATTACTGCCAGTCATTACTCCACATCAGAAAGGAGGAGAAGAGCAGAGACATGAGGCTTAGGAAGAAGAATAAACTAGTGTTGAATCCAAACAGTCCCACACCGCCCCTCCCTCTCTTCTTCCTGACCAGAGGAGCAGTGGGTCCACAGCTCTCTTTTCTTCACTCTCATTTATTTCAATTTGTCATGCTTTGCTCTTCCCCTTTGAGAGAAGGAGCAAGGAGCGGAGAGGGATGGGGAGAGAAATTGGTATCTCCGCTCTGGTCATAATGAAACATTTAGATGCTGGTGCAGCTATGCCTCTGCATTAATGGTGCCGATGAAGGGAGATGGTTTTCGCCACCCTGCCCACTCCATCTAATAACCCTTTAATCCAGGTCAAAGTGGGATACTTCTTGATAATCAGTACTGGCACTTTCTCTCAGAGTCAGTATTATGCTAAAAGATTTCTGAGTGATACTGCAAGGTAGGGTGTGTATAGGGGGTCTGACAAGACAGGAAGTCAAAAGGTCTATCTTTGACAGACATTAATATTGACTCCTGTTTAAAGTCAGAGTGGACAGTGAAAGGTTGCTCTAATTGTTCTTGAGCATTGTGGAGTGAAGTTACAGGAGTTGTTTTGGGTAAGAGGTTGAGTGTAGAATTTGACTCAGC